>NW_017535103.1:14295-16244 GCF_001853355.1 Bactrocera latifrons
TATTTTCTATTATTTATTTTTCTATTTTCTTATTCCTTCTTTTTAGCTTTACCTTGTAAACCCGAAGTCACGTCTACTGTACTCTGTGGCACAAGGCCAGCTGACCAATTGGTATCACATTCAGTGGATTCTTCAAACGCCTTCTCTTCCAATCATAATTTACATCTTAAAACAGTTTGCTGGACGTATCTCCTTCAAGGATTATACTTGTTGTTTAGGTGACCYGAACGTTTGCGAATATTGACTCATTACTTGATATAAAGTAGAAACAGAAGTACTCCGCATTACAGTGGCAGCATTTAAAATTGTGACAGCTTAAGCTAATGTATCTCTGGAAGTATATGAAAAAATAAACTAAAGGTGCCTTTGAAAATATAAATTATAAGTATAATTAACAAAACAAGAGAAAATATGAGGTGCATTTATAATACAACGTGGAAAAACATTTCGTTCCCACACAGTGACCAACATACGATTTGAAGATAAAAATGTCACTTTGCGGTGAATTCGTCCAAATGTCATCACCTTTGTACATATAGCATAAACAGAAAAGAGTTGAGAACCTGTAACACTGGTTGAAACGGAAGATTTTAAAAGGAGCCCATAGGTACCAGAGAAGTATTAGTTAGTAAGTCCTTATCATGAATTTGATACCGAAATATTCTGAATTCTTTGATTTTTTTTTTTTTTTACAGGTAGTAAATTTTTGAAATAATGACAATGAGGATTCACATAAAATGAGTTGTACGGCAAAGTACTGCATGGAACTAAAGAATATGCTGAGAATACTACTAAAAAATACTTAGTTAAAAGTGCTTGCAAGTTTATTACAAAATAGCTTCCCCAATTTATTACAATTATACGTTATGTGTATGTTTTTTAAAAATATGTACTGTTAATATGTAAAAGAAATATTTATTTTTGTACTCAATCGTTACTAGAAAAAAGTAGTATATAATAAAATTTGTCAACGAATAAGTGTTTCTGATGATGGTCATAAAGGTAAGTCAGATTTTTATTACTAAAATAATTAGTTTTGACAAACAAAAATAATTACACCTTCTAAACAGCAGAGACTAGTAGATTGGCCTGCAAAGTACAGTACCAAACAAKCATATGTATTTTTGGTCGTTTACTAAGTAATTTGGTTTGATGACAACAGCCGATCTTATTGAATTATTTCGCARKCAGCTTCACACTTAAGAGTTTTATCGTTATATATTTGAACAGCTTGTTTGTAAAATATGAAACMATTTTGTTGAGTTTTGTTTAATRTTATTTTTTGGTGTCCTATTTGAAATTGAATATCGAAAAGAGCATTTTCGGCATACTTTACAGTTTAACTATCAAAAGGGTTAAAATATAGTTCCAGAAAAGATAAAATTTGTGGTGTTTATAGAAACCTGATTTGTAAAATTTCATTACGGGAAATTTTGACTTTGAAGATGCACCATGCATGTAAATAAAAAAAAATGCATGTAAATAAAATAAAATAAAGTCGTTGCTCGATGCAAGTCGTTGACTAAGAACTCGAGGTATTGCTGAAAAATTAAATTTGTGTGTTTTCCATCTTCTTACAAAAGATTATTTTTTTCGTCGTATTTACTAAAAACGCCAAAGACGTGATCCATTTTTGAAGTGCATTGTTGCTGGCGACGAAAAGTTGGTTTTTTACAAGAATATAGAGAACAATCATGATTTCGAAATGATGAGCCATCTGCAATCACTTCAAAGATCGATTGTCAGCAAAAAAGAGTTATGTTTTCTGTTTGGTGGAATTTCATAGGGATCCTTTATTTSAAGCTTTTGCTCAACAATATTCAGATTAATTCTGAAACAATATGTTAATCAGCTGGATAAACAGAAGAGGCTAGAACTGATCAAGGTAAAAGGGGTAGTGTTCTATATGTATAATGCGAAACATTTTACAAGTTTTATGACTCGTAAAA
>NW_017535103.1:16874-19322 GCF_001853355.1 Bactrocera latifrons
ATGCTCTTCATTTGGGTACACCAACTGTCGTAGTTATGGCCATCCAGCTTATCTATWTGCATCAGAGCCGCTGAACTCATTTTTACTTGATGTTGAATTTTGTCTTTWCAAAATAAGTCTTTCACTTTCACTAACTATAGTTATATCGCAATTATATATGTCGTTTTAAATCAAATATTAGATTAGTTCCCCGATCTCTCATTTGTCTCTTAGCAATTCTTTAACTGCAMGTGTCTTTGCGAAATCTTTTTGTCTAAAAAAAAACCACGTGGCTCTGGGCCCATAACCTATGTTAGACTGAAAAAACAATGTGTAGGCACTTAATTCTATGTGCAAGCAATACATAAGCGTTGCCATATGTTTTTTTTATTTTCAACAAAGGTAAAATTTGTGATGTTTATAGAAAATTTATTTGTAAAATTTCTTCGCGGTAAATTTTGATCTTGAGGATGCACGATGCCCTGGAAGGACTCTCAAAGACGATGTAAATAAAATAAAGTCGTTGCTCGATGCAAATCGTTGACTAAGAACTCGAGGCATTGATGAAAAATTAAATTTGTGGGTTTTTCATCTTGCTACAAAACGTAATTTGCTTCATCGAATTAACTACAAATGCCAAGATGTGATCCATTTTTGAAGCGCATTGTTGCTGGCGACGAAAAGTGGGTTTTTTACAAGAATATAAAGAAAAAGGGATTATGATTTCAAAATGATGAAAAAGGGTTATGTTTTCTGTTTGGTGGGATTTCATAGGGATCCTTTATTTTGAGCTTTTGCCCGACAATATAACGATTAATTCTGAAAGATTTTGTGATCAGCTGGATAAACATAAGAGTCTAGAACTAATCAATGTAAAAGGTGTAGTGCTCTATAAGTGTAATGCGAAATATTTTACAACATTGATGACTCGTAAAAATATTTGCAGCTTAAACGGGATGTGCTAGTATACCCACCATCTCTCCATACTTGACAATTACGAACTTACTGTATTCCGGTCTCTAAATGTTTTTTTGAATTGTAGAACTTTCACTTCACAATAGGACGTCAAATACCTCTTGGACCAGTTTTTCTTGACCGAAAGATGGCAAAAGGTCATGGATCAAAATAGAGTTTATATAAAATCTTAAAATGATTTCGATTATAAAAATGTCATGTTTTTGGGTCGCTTGTGAATGTAATTATTCACATAAGAACTCCTACTTTTTTTCTGCTTCACTAAAATTTAACATCGAGGACACTTATGAACATTTTTGCTATAGAGATGTAAAAGCTCGGAAGCTTGAAAAGCTCTAGAGGACATAAGAGCTACGTGTAAAAAAGCTCAAGTAGCTTTCCAACTGTGTTTAGTAAGTTTGTTAAAATAGAAACCAATGGCATTAAAACTCTTTGAATGGCAACTTTAATAATGATTATTCAGCAAGTTATTTTAGTTTGACTACTTCAATTCATACCTATAAAATGCCCCCATTCACACATAAATATGTTGCCAATAAATATCTTAATCGGATGCTAAATACAACTCCTAGGTTAGTCTTTAAATCATGTTTTATTTGGTATTTATTTTATTCATTCCATGAAATGAAATAACACTGAATAATATGAGTCATTGATGTCATTGATGAAATCTCTTGACTGTTATTGAAAAGCGATTTTTGGGTACAAGGACATAAAAGCTTTACTTCAATTTATACCGAATGTCCTTCAATTGCGGCCACAATTCATTGCCTAGCATTCTTGCCGGTACCTTTGGTGACTACTCAAGCAGTAATGTCATATAAGGCAATACTATTGCATTTTGAATAATGCTCGATTAGGGAGATATTCATCATCAGCTATGAGGCAACAGATTTTTCAAGGATATGAAGTTAATTTGCTTTATGTGCCATCTAAAGGCCTACTCCTTTATCTAATGACTATTTAAGCGCTTTATTCTCGACTCATGATTCGTGCTCAGCCTTTAAAACGGCAACAAGAAATGATAGATAGGAGATAAATTAGGTCATTAACATTCATTGCGAAGGAAGATAAGAACCTGAATTGCACCCAGCTACTAGTTCATTCGTAAACTTCATAGATCTAACTGCGACTGTAAGCAGAAAGCATCCATACTTACGAACCTCACACTCTATATGTATGTATGTACTAAGACTTACTATCTACGATAATCAAATAATTGTATCTGGTTTTCTCTGTCATAGTACAAATCTTCGTTTAGCTCAAAAAATGTACCGTCAAACCACATTAGTCAATGCCATCATGTTTTAAGTTGGCTCAAGCCATGTCAAGTAGACCCAAAACATTTCGCTTAATCACCGATTTTCAAAATTATCACTTCGTTTTTTGAGGAATAGGACATAGTATTTCGTCAAAACTAAGTTTTTTGTAAATGTTATTGAAAATTGAATTTTATATGATAAAATTGTAAAATTATTTTCTCAGAAACTACTG
>NW_017535103.1:20415-22184 GCF_001853355.1 Bactrocera latifrons
TTGTCAAAAGTATGCTCAGTAATGTACAAAAGTCCTAAAAAATTACTTAATCGATAATTAAAAAATAAATTCGCAAAAAATGCCATGGCACCTTTTTTATTATATAGCATGATAACAGTTAATAGACCGGGTCGATACTACCTCTGCTACCATATACTACATTTTTATAATTATTTTCGTTTTTCTAACAAACTCTTTGTCGAACATGGCGGTCAGTGTTTGAGTTAGATATATTATATATATATATAGTATATTATGTTGTCAAATATCTTCCTTCCGTCTCCGACGATATGCATGATTAGTTTGGACATTGCGTCCAACGGTTATAGACGTGTAAACTTGGAGTTCACCAACGCCGATATTCGCGCTATTTTAAAGTTTTCCTGCGATAAAGAAAAATCCACTAGAGAAACGTTCAGTGAGATTAATGGTGTTTTGGGGGATGATACTCTGTCACTTCGAACTGCGAAGGAATGGTGAAGTTTCAACGATTCAGAGCGGGTGAAAACGACACCATGGGTGAGCCAACCGGCGGAAGACCTGTGACAACGAATACCGATCAAATCATGGAAAACATCGAGTTAGACTGGCATGTGGCATCTCTTGACATCGCCCAGAAGAGGGCAGTTAGTCACCAAACCCTTTTAAATTATCAGCAGAAGGCTGCATACACAAAAAAGCTTGATGTTTGGGTGCCTAAATCAACACCTACGATATGCTGCGATGATAGAAGAATCAAAATGGTCGTGGTCGAAGGCCTGTTAATCGTCCCAAATAGTGGCCAAGCCGGAATTGATGACCAGGAAGGTTTTGCTGTGTGTTTTGTGGGATTGGAAGGGAATCATGTAATATGAGCAGCTCCCATATGGCCATAGGCTTAATTCTAACATCTACTGCGAACTACTGGAGCGCTTGAAGCAGGCGATTGACCAGAAGTGTCCAGAAAAGAGTTTACTATACTATTTAGCTTCAATCAAATCGACCTATCGAATTCATATCCTCTTATAGAAATAGTCAAAATTCAATTTATTTGGATATACATTCAATTTATAATTTATGTTTTTGCTAAAAAATTTTTGACTCCAAAATTTATCGTAGGTGCTTTACAATTCTAAAATATTTCCCCAAAACTAATAAAGTAGTAATTAAAAAAAATTWATTTCAGAAATTGTATAATAACAAAAATAATAAGCGAATTAAATTTGCACTCAAAACTTTCTACGCAAATGAAAGGAAATTGAATTAAATCAGAAACATATAGTCTCGAGTAGTAGTGTGGGTATTTAAGTTTTTAATTGAAATGTAAAGCTTTCGACAAACTGGAATTACTTGAAGCATGGAAGCTTTCAACGTGCAGTGTAACTGGAATCCAACACTCACATATTGACGTGGTTTGCATGTGAGCATACAAATATTAAGTTCTATTGTATATTCATTTTTACACTAACCTGTATGTGTGCGTAAATGTATAAGTGGCTCAAGGAATTTCTGCAATGCGAGCTATTGAGATTATTCTTAAATAACACTTGTGGCTACATGTACGTACCCACAACACAAGTCATCAAACTAAAGCTTGAATTTACCAGAAGTTATTTCAATGCAGATCCATTAAAACAAATAATTGGTAATTCGTACAATAATATTATATGTCCATAGGTATTTAAATAACAATTTATAAATTGATAAACATTCTTCCATGAATAGAAAAAAAAGTTTGTTTCACTTCAAAATAAAGATTCTTAAACAAAGGTGCTCAAATGAATGTATGA
>NW_017535103.1:23264-26374 GCF_001853355.1 Bactrocera latifrons
AGCTAAACGACAAATTTTATAAGTCACTCATAATTCCCGTCCTGCTATATGGTGCAGAGGCTTGGACGATGACAACAACTGGTGACAACACGGCGAATATCGCATTCAATGGAACAATGAGCTGTATGAGATATATGACGGCATTGACATAGTTCAGCAAAATTATTAATCTCGGAAACGTTATTTATTTTTATTGAAAAAACCCAAATTTCAAATTACTATAATTAATCGTCTAATTGAGAGAATCAAACGTATGTACAAAGTGCATGCATCGCTGTTTTACACCTCATCCAACTTCATTATACGTACAAAATGCGTACAAATATCAACAGTATATTAACCTTAAACAAGCAATATCCCACCAAATTCCACCACAATGATTTTTATTATGAAAATATAGTAATAAGGCTCCTAAGCCCTTCAAACCTCTTTGCTTACCGATTGCTTCTTGTTGCTTCCATGTACATATGAGTGAGAAGGTAAGCTCTGCGTTCAATACATTTGTCAATCCTTAAGTGTCAACAACAGAGGAAGTGGCATTTGCGCTCATACTTGCCAACAAGTGCATATTGTTTCCATTTTATTGGCAGTGTTAACATCCGGAAATGTATGTATATTTTAATGTTCGCTGACATTGCCCAACTACACAAATATTTTAAGTGTCATCAACTGCTTGCCTAACTTAAAAGGCGGTTAGCCAATACAATACTTGTTCTCGATGCGGCAATTTAAGTTCAGCAACTACTTCAAATATTATTACAAACATGTATATCTATGTAGGAAATAAGTAGACACTGGAAAATTTGTAGTAAGCAAGTATATATTGATTCAGTTGTATCTTCATTCACATTCAAAAAGCAGCTGTCCAGTTTATCCGTTGTCTTGTACGCGTCTTGCATATTCGTCAAGTTGGGATTGAATACGGCTACCATAGCATGGTTGTATTCTTTCGTATTCGTATAGTTTAAGTTAAAAATGTAAGTAATAGTTGTTTAGTTAGAAATGTAAGTAAATAGTAATATATTTATATAATAATATGTCTGTCCGCTTCGAGTCGTCCATCCATGTCCGTCTCCTATCTATATATAGTCTCATGCATTCTACTATTCATAATCTATMTAAATACTTCATACAACCAAGCATTGCAAACACGCGAATACCCTTGAAGGCTTCTTCATGTATCAGATGTTTACTTTGTGGCGACTATAAAATTATTAAGAAAAAGAAGTCTGAAAACAACGGTCATTTCCTATTTTTTTATATTTTTTTTGTAGATTTCGGAATCAAATGGTAATAACTTTCTGATGAAACACGAATAATAATCCTAAATTTCATGACTCTAAGTCATAATAATCTAACTTGAACTGTTGAAAAGCTATAGTTGCTCATTTTATTTTAATCAACTACGAGTATAACCCTTAATATAAGTTACGACGGCTAACGAAGCAATAATGAAACATATTTGGCCAAATTCTGCATTAAACGGTAAATTGATTGCTTTCGTCTTAGTCAAGGTTCGCGAACTTTTAAACATTAAAAAAGCATTTGAATCTTTGGCAATATTAAAAAGATTCTAAATTGCTCAATAAAACTATTTCATATGAGTGTCTTAGATTAGAGNATAAGTCACTCATAATTCCCGTCCTGCTATATGGTGCAGAAGCTTGGACGATGACAACAACTGGTGACAACACGGCGAATATCGCATTCAATGGAACAATGAGCTGTATGAGATATATGACGGCATTGACATAGTTCAGCAAATTAAAATACAGTGGCTACGCTGGCTTGGCCCTGTTGTCCGAATGAACGAAAACACTCCAGCTCTGAAAATATTCGACGCTGCACCAGCTAGGGGAAACAGAGGAAGAGGGAAAAGAGACCAGATCCGGATGGAGAAGGACCTGGCTACGCTTGGAATATCTAATTGGCGCCACGTAGCAAAAAGAAGAAACGACTGGCGCGCTGTTGTTAACTCCGCTATAATCGCGTAAGCGGTGTCTACGCCAATTAAGAAGAAGAAGATTCATTTAACACAGGAAGTTTCCTTTTTTTATTCACACTAAAATTTCACCAATTAATTTTCTTTCTTAAAAATAACCATCACATATTCTGAAAGTTGGCTTTTCAAACTTAAAAAGTTACTGCGACAAAATATTGTTCTCAGAAACGTTATTTATTTTTAATGAAAAAAACAAATTTCAAATTACTATAATTAATCGTCTGATTGAGAGAATCAAACGTATGTACAAAGTGCATGCATCGCTCTTTTTCACCACATCCAACTTTATTATACATACAAATATGCGTACAAATATCAACAGTATATTAACCCTAAACAAGCAATATCCCACCAAATTCCACCACAATGATTTTTATTATGAAAATATAGTAATAGGGCTCCTAAGCCTTTCAAACTTACTCTTTGCTTACCGATTGCTTCTTGTTGCTTGCATGTACATATGAGTGAAAAGGTAAGCTCTGCGTTCAATACATTTGTCAATCCTTAAGTGTCAACATCAACCGACCAAGTTTGCAGTAGTCGCCACAACGACGGCAACAGAGGAAGTGGCATTTGCGCTCATACTTGCCAACAAGTGCTTATTGTTTCCATTTTATTGGCAGTGTTAACATCCGGAAATGTATGTATATTTTAATGTTTGCTGACAGTGTCCGACTACACAAATATTGAAGTGTCATCAACTGCTTGCCTAACTTGAAAGGCGGTTAGCCAATAGAATACTTGTCCTCGATGCGGCAATTTAAGTTCAGCAACTACTTCAAATATTATTACAAACATGTATATCTATGTAGGAAATAAGTAGACACTGCAAAATTTATATTAAGCAAGTATATATTGATTCAGTTGTATCTTCATTCACATTCAAAAAGCAACTGTCCAGTTTATCCGTTATCGGGTACGCGTCTTGCATATTCGTCAAGTTGGGATTGAATACGGCTACCATAGCATGGTTGCATTCTTTCGTATTCGTATAGTTTAGGTTAAAAATGTAAGTAATAGTTGTTTAGTTAGAAATGTAAGTAAATAATAATATATTTATATATTAAGATGTCTGTCCGCTTCGAGTCGTCCGTCCATATCCGTCTCC
>NW_017535104.1:0-15740 GCF_001853355.1 Bactrocera latifrons
CAAACAATACGCCCACCAGACTTTGAACGCAACTAACTTCCGACAAGCACTGACCGCCAGTCACAGTGGAGTCATCAACCAACTATTTCTCAGGGAATGGCATACTTGGGGTCAAACCACCACCCATTGCAAACGAAGAGCTCGCGTTGCTGCGAGAAATGAAAGTATCCCTTACCCAGCTTCGTTCTGGATATTGTAGCTGGTTAAACTCCTATTAATCGGAATAAACCCCGACACTTCTAATATATGTCCAACGCGCAATGAGTCTCCGCATGACACTGGTACCTCTTTGCATGCCATGCTAACCCTACTCATCTGACTACTTTCTAGCTTTGGTCCGATCCCAACAAGCGATATTTTCGGTCAAAAATCAACTATAGATACTGGGGTCCACATATACGGTAGCTGGGCTTCAACAGTTTTGATTGCAATTCTTGTTTTGTGGACTGGAAAGTTAAATAATCAAATTGAGTTAAAAATCGCCGCACTGTGACATATGGATGTAGTACGAATGCCATTATTTAGTCGAAATCGATATATGGGATTTCACCCAAAAGTTTTCACTCTGGCTCCCATAAAGCCCTCTCGTACCATCTCGGAGAACGGACAGATAGTCACTCCGATTTCAACTCGTCTCGTCATCCTGATCATTTATATATAACCCTAATATATTACCATGTATATAATATATTTTATACGAGTATACATATATATCGATTAGTTGTAGGTGATACGTACAATCGTTAGGTGAAAAAAGTTATTATACGCTGTGGCAAGTGTTGTAAGACTATAGAAAGACACATTGACCTGTTTCATTACATTTTCAGGGTTAAAAAAAAAACACAAATATGGAGTCTCCTACTCCTATGAAATAGGTGCAATATCGGCATTTTAAGGTTAGGTTGAGTGAAACACATTTCGTAATTTGAATTTTATATCATAATTTATTTCATTATTATTACACATAATTTCTGTCAGCTATGATTTATGATTCACTTCTAATTCGCTTTAGCAGCGAATCGTGTGTTTACCTCCCTTACCATCCACCATCCACTTTCAATTTGTTCTCCCATTAGTTATTATTATTTTAATATTTATTATTACGCTTTAAATGTAATAATATTTATTTGTTTATGTACAAAAAATTACCAACTACGCTAAACAATTTTTATAGGTTATCATTCACGTTAATCCTAATCACGTTCTAATGATTTTGTTGTTGATTTTTTCATTTATTATTTATGTTTCTTTTTTGTTTCCTTTTAACTTATTTTTATATAATAATTTTTTTTTTTAATCTGGTTTCACTAATTAATTAATTGCTTTATGTAACATAACATTATGACAAATGCTTAATATGTAAGTGCATGTGTATGTATGTACGTATGTGTGTGAGCACAACTTGTTTATGCGACAATGAGGATGGATGCAATGCAATTCTTCTGGCGGTTTATAATGATATCATATATGTATGTATGTATGACTATGAAATGATTAAATATGTTTGTATATAAATTAACTATGTTTCCACTTTTTAATTGTAAAATAGCTTAGCACGGTTGCATGTATGCTCATATGCATATATGTCTATGTATACATATATGATGTGTGTTTGCGATGGAAACATATTTCTGGCTTTGCAAACCACTTTTCCGGCCACATTTTCTATGCACTGGATTCCAGCCAAATGAAGACCAATTTAATTATTTATTATGTGTTGGCGCTTAACGGGAACTAAGTTTTAGCATGTGTATTTAATTAAATGTATCTATGTATGTATGCGCTCAAATCCAATTCAGCTTCCACTAATGCGTCGAGCGCAATCCAATTACTTCCGATTAAATTCGCTGGCGTTGGTGGCCGCTGACATGGATGCCTAATTATAAATTTATACCGTTGTCAATTTTACTTTTGTTGCAGACATATCTACTTGACTTGCTTTCAAATATCGTTACTACATATATATATGTATGTAGGTGCCAAATTCACATATTTCTTTATTTGTTTGCATGTGGAGAGTGCCAATTGTTTTGCTACTGATTTCTTATCCACACGCTTCCAATGGTTTTCTGTTATGTATGTATGAGTGTACTGATATTTACTTATGCAAGAATTCACTCGTGGTTGTATGTATATATATTACTTTATACCCTATACATATTTATATAGTTTACGTGAGAAATTTTCGTTACAAAAAAGTTGAGCTCTCCGCTCGTTCAAACAAAAAACAAAAACAAAAAAAAAAATAACTTTGGTTTCATTCGTTTTGTATATATGCATTAATGCCATATAATAATGTATATGTATGTATGTTATTATATAACCAGTTAAATTTGATTATTGTATACTAAAGTGATCTTCTAATGAGTAGTTCGTACGCTGGAAAAGTAAAGTAAAATGAGGAAGTTGTAATGCGCATGAGAAAGCAAAGCTGGAAGAGACTTGCGTAAATACRATGTAGATGGCTTACATGTCGTGGTTATGTATGTGTGTATATAGTTCTGAAACCTTTGCGAGTAGTGAGCAATTGAAATCAGTAACGATATGGATCAGCTGTCTTTTATAGGAAGTATATTTAGGTAAATAGGAGATTTGGCTTGAGAGAACGCCGTTGAATAAATTCAGGAATGCTTTCAAATGTCTTATTGTAAGCAGTGTTGTTGTGAATTTATCTTAAATAAAAAAATGCATTCTAAAYGAAAAGTGAAGTAGAAATATGGAAGAACGAAAAAAAAAGATGTTACAATTACAAATGTGATTTTAAATTTGAATATAAACTTGAAAAATGAAGACATTGGRAACGAAAGTGCATAAATTATGTAACAATATTATTAGAATGTTTATAGGAARCTGCAGGCACTCAAATATTATTTAAGATTATCTGCTTTGAAAGAGCGAAATTCACGTATTTGATAACCTTTTGAAAACTGCGTAAGTAAATTGTGAATAACCTAACCTAAYATTTAGCGATATATTTGARGAAAATTAAAMCGTAAGCGGTGYCTACGCCTTTAAAAAAGTAGAAGAATAAAGAGTTTTGAAATAAAATTGCTTTAAATTTATGTTTACATTTGAAAAAAGCRGCAAAAACTAAACCAGAGCAACTCCATTAACGGTGTGCTTACCACATATGTTAGTACTTCAGCCAAATATGCACCCGTTTAATAGTTAACAAATTAATATAAATTTAGATTAAATTAAATTCAAAAATATTTCTAAAGAAATATGAAAAAAAAGAAATTAAGTTTTATAAAATATTTACGCATTTTTTATAATTTTTTAAAAGAAATTCAATTCTAATAAATTAAAAAAATTTGAGTTCAATTGCACCGGATTAACCTTACTCTTTTTTAAAACTATTTTTATTTTTGCTTAAAAATATTAAGTAGCTCGCAAAAACTTGGTAAGTCCATAATATACAATTTTGCGCAGCAATCGAATTGCTATAAAAATACTAACTGTTAAATATTAATACGTTCACTCAGTCACTTGAATACAAACAATATTTTTTAGCACTACAGCAAATTTTGTGGGCAAGGGTATATTCGCTGAGCTGTTGCTACCCCGCAATAACCTCACTCAACTGTATCAACGGCTACTTCAGCGTTGTTTTTTTTTTTTGTTTTTTAGAAAATTAACACTGTTAGTTTCTATAAACGCAGTTTTTTCATAGCTTTGCAGGTTAGTTGTTGTTGCATTGGAATAGCACTTAAAGCATTAATGACGAAATAGTGCATTAAGCAGCTGACAGATGACAGCTGTTTTGCCACTGAAAATTTGGTAACAGATGTAAGTGTTACTGATGGTTCTGGCATGAAGTTAAATTAATAAAAAAAGTGTAATACAAATACAATAAAGTGAAATAAGCGCAAAATATATGCGCTCGTAGCAATGCTTTGCCACTTTTGTGAGAACACTTAAATTCGATTTAAACAAATTAAGCCTTAGAAATTAAATTCGGTTGTTGTTCTTGTAATAATGTTTAAAAGTAGTTCGATTTAACAGGTTTCAATGAACTTACTTATTAGAAAAATTACTACATACTAAGAAAAATTAAAAAGATAATAGTGAAAATAAAAATTAATTCAGAGAGAGAGACAGTTTCAGCGCTAACCCAACGCATGCGCATAGAACTCGATAAATGCATGGAGAGATTTTTTGTTGTAATTTTTTTTTTTGCAAGATTTTTACGGATTTTCATTCGTTTTTCTTGCTATTGACTGACTATTAGATATTTTATTGTTGTGGTTTTTTTTTTGTATTTGTTAAATGCTTCTCTTATATAGCACAATTCATTTGCCATAAGCTTAAAATTACATAAATACCTCTATATAAATTATAAAAGATTTCGCTTATCAAGTGTAAAATATTTTTTTCTTCTTTTTTGTTTTTATGCTATCATAAACGTACGCATATATCATACGCGTACCATGTGTTATGTATATAATGTAGAATAGCTTTTAGTATGTAGCAGTTTTTTGCGAATGTAAAAATTCTTCTTCTTCAAGTGGTACATCCCACTGGCCCCATACATGGCAGCGCCAAACGATTGCGTATGTGCACCTTGATGCTGCTGCTTTGCGTTTACGCTGCAGCAGTTACAACTTTTGCCATTGAAAAGTTATCTGTTTGTTTTTGTTTTCTGTAATGTAGATACGTTTGTTTTTGTTTAGACGACTCACTTCTCAATTGAATTAAAAAGGCTTACAATTAAATCTAGTTAATTTATGTATGTTTGTATATATGTATGTGTATGTATGTATATCGCACTGGCAATAACGCTGTACCACTCGCGGCATTTCGAGTGCTACGCTACTTAATCCTGCACCTCCCGATAGGGCACCTCCGACGTCACGGTGAACGATTCGAAGTAGTGATTCAAGAATTCGAATGTTGGCCGTTTCTCCGGCACCGCATCCCAACATTGTAATAGTAGATGATAAATATTATCGGGGAAATAGTGATTAGTTGGTTTCGGCATGCGGAAGCCACGTTCGATATTCTCAATGACCTCTCGACTATGCATGCCCGGATATGGCACTTGTCCGTAGGTGAAGAGTTCCATTAGTAGAATACCATAAGACCAGACATCGGATTTGATGGAAAATTTGCCATAGATTATCGCCTCGGGTGCAGTCCATTTGACAGGGAAGCGCGATCCCTGTTTGGGGCAGTATTCATCGTCGGCGATAACGCGCGCCAAACCGAAATCACAAATTTTGGCAACATTATTCTCGCCGATCAGCACATTGCGTGCGGCCAGATCACGATGTATCAATTGTTTTGATTCGAGATATTCCATGCCGGATGCCACCTGCGTGGCTATGTAAATAAGATCTTCAAAGTGCAAATAGCGACCGTCGCCTTCGCGAAGAAAGTCCAACAAACTGCCTTTGGACATGTACTCCTGCACAATGTAGATGGGCTCCTCCTGCGCAATAAAAAAAAAAAACCACGATAAATTCAATCAAGAATTCCACAAAACTTGTATGATTGTACTCACCTGCGAGCAGACGGCATACAATGCCACCAGGCGATTGTGRCGGAACTTCTTCATAATGGCTGCCTCTTGTAGGAACGCCTGCGTCGACATCGTGCCTTCGCGCAGCGTTTTCACGGCGACGTCGATATTGTTGCGCCACTTGCCGTAGAACACCTCACCGAAGTTGCCGCGTCCCAATTTGCGTATCAATTGAATTTCGGAGCGCGGTATCTCGTACTTGTCACGCAATTCCGGTCCCAGGTCCCACATTTGCGGCTGTGGCTTCGGACACGGACGCGACAGTATGTGGCAAAGGCCAAGTGCATTTTCTGCGGAAATTAATAGCAAATGAATATACAGCAATGCAAATGAAGCGCGCAAATAACTACAGTAGCAGCCAGAAAATGGTGACCAGCAATTAAAATATTAAATTTRAAATTTTTGCTGAGASCTTTCATTATCSAATTCCATTTCACCTTGAAAATCGTTTTTTATATTTTCTGTTTGGCACCATAAACTCGCCGCTACTGTATTGACAATTGCGTGTGCATGAAATTAACAACTTACTACTGTAGGCCATCACCAGCGCCTGCAACGAGGGGAAAGTCTGATTTGTGGCAATGTAGTAGCCACCATTGTCGAGCGGCTTGATGCGATAATGTTTCACATGGTAGCCACGGCCATCCTCCCAATCCTTCACCGACAACGAATATCCGTTGGGATTGTGTTCCGACGGACGCACCAGGAATGTACCGCGCGGATTCTCCTCCGCCAACAAAAGCTTATCGGCCTCTTTGCGTAGCACATTTTCAAAGAACCAACTAAAAGAAGGCGGAGCGGAGAGCGAAGGAATATATGTTTATTAAATCAGCAACACATGGAAAATCATATAAAATATGTGTATGTATGTGTACTTACTCTTCACTGTTCACGCTGCGCTCCTCGGCGACAAAGTTTAGGGGTATCAAACCCTCCTGACGTGTGCTCAAATTGACTACACGCCACCAATCGGACTCGGTGTCGTCGATTACTTCCATCCGGTCGCCCTTCATGAAGCTCAAGTCAGACTCATCGCGCGACTTGTAATCGTATAGGGCGACAACGACACGCCGTTTGGGCAGGCCACCTTGAACGCCAGCTGGAAATGCAGAGGGAAACAGGCAGCAGAGATGAGTGGGGGTTATGAATATATATATTTTTTGTAATTGCATTTGTTTGCTGTGGCTACATAAGGGTTGGGTTTAAATAAATTTTAATGTGTATTTGGCTGCGTCGGTGAGTGCCAAACGACGGCAGCTGGCAAAGAGCTTGAGGAAATTGGTAAAAATCGCTTGAATTTGAGGAAATTTAATAAACCAAGGAAGAAGCTACATTTTTGCTATATTTTTTTAATTACAAGAGTTCTGAACGCGCTCAAGAGTTCAGTTCAGGATTTCAGGAGCTACAATAAAACACAGATAAATAATAAACTTCGGCACAAGCAACATGCAAACTAATGCATGAATGCATGAGTGTGTGTGTGTGTGTATGTGTAAATTTAAAAACCTTTTAAAGCAACCTAAAAACGCCGCATTCTCGGTCGCGCTGCCATAATTCATTGCAACACAATCTACTAATTGAATGAAGAGCAAAAAAAAAAAATATATATATAAGTAAATAACTGTAAAATGTAAGCCAGCAACAGCAAGGGGAGATGAGATGCAAAATTAATGAATAACGGTAGGTACCGTAATGCCAACTTTTTCCAAGTGCACTTACTGTCGCTAATTGTATTGCACTAGATATTTACTGGCTGTTCGTGTGTTTTTTGGTCAATCATACTTTTTGGTGTTAAGCGCGCAATGTGTGCATGTATGAGTGTATGTGTGTGCGAAGTAAAATGTTGAGAAGCAACGTTGTCTGCTTGTGACTGTGTAAATGGAAATGTAAATAATTGCCTGCCGACCAGTTGGCAGCTTAGCTTTTTTAGCAAGGAGCCTTGGCCTCGGCGTGCATTCCGTGAACTCACACAAACACACACACAGTCGCTCGAAAAATATACAAAACGCTTACAGATGCACATATCAGCGCATAGGCAACATGCCACACGCACTAGCGCGCCGCTGCTGGCACACATGTGGCGAGGCGAGCGTATCAAGTGGCATTTGCTACAAGTGCTGCACAGCGAAAATCAGCTTTGTTCTGCGCCTTTCAACTTTGGCCTGCAAATGGAATTTGCTCAAGCTGGCTTGTAATGCTCTCGCAAGCCTCAATAATGAAGACACAGCAATCACAGCTGCTGCTGCTGCTGCCGCATGCACTTCGCCACGTTGCAGCGCCAGTGAATGCCGCAGTTGCGGGGTCTCGGTCTCAGCGTTCAATGCGCAGCTGTGTTATGCGGTCGCAAGGTTCAGCGCAGCAGCAGCCGCTAGGGCGGGCGTGTGCCAGAGGGCAAGTTTCAATGTTGCTGCTGCTCAAGCGCACTACAAACACACATACATACATCACAGTAAGTTTTTTAGGCACAGTAGCGCGCAAATATATGTAATATGTCCATATACAACATCTAATGCATCTTAGTCTCTTCTTGTGTAATAAAACCAAGGATTTTTATTATTTGCGGGCAGATATATTATTCTTACAAAAATAATTGCCTACATTTGGGCGCCCATTGAAATTCAATCCATTTATAAATTTCAAAACGACCTCAGTCCGTATTGACCGATTTGTACGGAGTCAATAGAAGACTCTGAGCACGTGTTCTTCCAATGTCCTCGGTTTCTAGACATAAGGGAAAAGTTAGAAACAGCACTAGGTGGTAGTTTAACGGTGGAAAGTTTGACTGCACTTATGTGTCAGTCCTCTGAGAAGTGGAAAGCTGTTCGCGAAGCGGCAACTTCCATCATGACAATATTAAGACAGATACAGCAGAATAGGCGTCAGTTTGTCTGTGCTATAGAGGAGACGTAAAATGTCTTGTCACTCCCATGAAGTAATACCTTATCTGGTGGTTCCGTGGGAGAGTATTGAGTTCGGAGTAGGTTAGGTTTAGCGGATTAAAGTCCCGCACTCAGGCTTTCGATGCTTCCTCCTATTATAAAAAAAAAATAAAAATAAAAAAATAAAGATAAAAAAATTCAATCCAATTAATTATGTATTTCTAGAACTCAAAATAATGTATATAGATTGGCACTAAAATTTTAAAAAAGAAATGGATGACAAATATAGGGTAAAAGCGTTATTACCGATAGGAAGTGTGAGTCCCAGTACCTTAATACTATCCTTAAAATTAACACACTCGTAAAAATATGTTTCCTGTGCATATAAACAATTACTAATTAAGAGATTCGTTGAATTAAACAAAATATCATCAATCAATCAATCAACCGCCGATCAACAAAAAAAGTAGTTTTTTCGGTTCTGTTGTCATGCTCAAATTCTGATTCTATACAAATATTAAAATTTTTATTTTTATTCCCAAAAGTTTGCTTTTACCCGGAACGAATGAAGTTGATTTGACCATACGAACATTTAAGAATCACGAAAAAAAGTTTTACTAAAACAATTTTAATCAATTAATTAATGTAGAAAGCATTTTCAGTGTGAAAAAGTCTTGTAATTTATTTTTAGTGTTGGAAAAACTAAAATTTTAAATACAGAAGCCAGATCCAAAAATCGTGTCAACCGGTGTTTTCGTGAAACACGAAGCGCTTTAATTCTGCCCAACACTGTGCATACAAGCACCTACCAGTTTACAACTATAAATATTTAATTATTCAACCGCGTTAAGTCGTACTTAAGCGTTGTTGAACTCAAGCCAAGCGAAAAGAAAAGTCGCCGTTTTTATGGCGTTACCGCTAGGCGTTCATGTATATACAAATATACTAATGTAATTTAGAGTGGTGTAAGTAAGTAGCATGAAAACATGTGGCAATGCAGAATGCAGGAATTTCGGATCTAATTCAAAAATAAAAGCTTTCCTTTTCATGGCTTTTTGAACAAGTTTACTAAAATATAAATCACAGGGAGTTTGAAAATTAGATTATTTTCATTCAAAAGTTTGAACATTACTTCCGTCCTTTCGCTCATCATTCGTAGCGGAAGTTTTCTGACAACTTCAATTCCTCAAATGGAGCTTATATCTCAGTAACATTAAGTCTTGCGTTGGCCTCAGTTTCTAACCCGATTCTACACTAAGTTTTATGTAACGCTACTGATATCGCGTGATATCTATAAAAAAAAAATCTCAATAGGTCAAAAAATTATCGAGAAGCGGCGAAAGTAACGAGTCAAAGTAGAGGTACTTTTTTCAATACCCTTTCTGATAGATCGTGCGTGAGTCGTGTCAAGCTGTCACGATACTTTTGTTCAGTATTGTTTCGTATTTCATTACTGAAAGACTTACACCTGAATAACACGTTAACAAATCGTTCAACTTTATTACGAAAATGCAGATTCTGTAAATAAGCCCGTTTCACTCAACTTATGGTCAATGTAATCGGCCTACTGAGCGAACTATTCGTAATACCATCACCCAGCATGCAGTGAAGAAAATATAGCACCCATAGCTGAGGGTATATACGAAGACAATGGAAAATCGATTCGACACCGCTCGCAAMARCTCGGACTGMCGTATGAATCGACTTGGCATATTTTACGTCCAGATCTTAAATTGAAATCRTACAAAATACAGCTYGTGCAAGAARTGATGCCGTAAAATTACCACATTTGGGACGAAAAACCTGAAGAGATTCAAGAGCTGCCATTTTGAAATGGACCACTCTTTTTATATTAGGTTGTCAAAAAAGTCTTGCGGTATTTTCGCTAGTTGGCGCTGAGAGCGCGTAGTTCTAGTTTTATTCGTCGCATCGGGTCATGTTATACCCTTTTGGAAAGCTCATTTCACGCGCTAACCCGTGTTTGATTGATTGTCGTTTCCTTTAAGTCGTTCGTGAGTTATAGCGTCGCAAACATGGAGCAAAATAAAGAGAAAATTCGGCATATTTTACAGTACTACTACGATAAAGGCAAAAATGCATCTCAAGCCGCGAATAAAATGTGTGTAGTTTAAGGACCCGATACAGTTTCCATTTCCACCGCACAACGATGGTTTCAACGTTTTCGTTCTGTTGTAGAGGTGATCGAAGATGTGCCACGCCCCGAAAGAGACCGGCTGCTACTATAGCCGTAGCATCAGTCAAGAGTAAAAAAATACCGCAAGACTTTTTTGACAATCTATTACCATACTAGTACTAAGGATATGTTTAGTATTATCGATGCAAAGAAATTGTTATACATCATTTAACAAAATTTTAACATAACATTTTGAAAGTGAGCTAATCAATAGAGAGGATATTTAAAACAAATTTATTTCATGTAAGTGCCTCAAAATTGATAGCAAGATAATTTTGTATCACTAAGTGCTTGAAGACAAAAGAAGCGTTTTGTTATGTACATAACCTCAATGTACCGCATTCATCGCAAAGTTCAAAACTCACTAGATATTAGCAACCAACATTCCCACACATACATATATGTTTACATTTGTGTGTCAGAATTAAAATTTAATTAATGAATATTCTCAAAAATGTTTCGCACTCACTCAATGAGCTTCGAGCTTACCCTGATTAACAAATAAATATGGATTACCAGCAATAAAATATTAAAACGAGCGACCTTCACACAAATATGCACAAGCGGTGATTTACCATATTGATTCACATACACACACACACATAATTATATACATATATATAAAGTTATATATGTTTACAGTTATAACTGCTGGGCAAATGAGTCTGTCAAGTCACTGGGTTTCCCAAATGCCTACTGCGCGTTGCAAACTTAATAATTAACCCAGGACACACACATACACATACACAACTACAGGCGCATATATTTCACCCAGAAACGGATGTGAGTACTTACTTGGCGTTGTACGCGGGCGTATTATGTCTGCGCCGCCCTTGGCGCCAATTTTGAGCGGCCCACGATTCGGGTCGGGCGTGTAACGGGAGTCCAGCGAGCCGCCATTGTTATGCTTTTGCCCGCTATTATTTATATGCGTTTGACCGAATGTGTAATCTGATTTTTTATAGCCACTCGGGTAGGCAAGTGCCAACTCCTGATCCTGTCGTTTGCTGCAACATTTATTGCCCATTTTGTTTGCGTCTGCTTGCCACTGCTGGCTACTGGCCACAACCAACACGCTTAGCCTGCCGGCCGCTGCTACGCTCACTCGCTTTGTGTTATGAATAAAATTGGCTTATCCGCCAGCTCGCAACGCTGTGGCACTCTATTTTATGTAACAACAAAAACAACAAGGCGTTGACTAATGAAAAAGTCACTTTGCTAAGTTCAGTTTTGAATATTTTTTGTTGCACCAAATTTGATTATTCGCGAGCGCACCGCGTTTAAATGCTTTCACCACCGTCGTGTTGCAGTGAGCAGAGGCACGGTTGCAATTTGATTTGTCCCGTTATTTATTGGCGCTAAGTTCAGCGTTTTTATTCGTGTTTTTTTTTTTGTTTTTTTTTGCGGGGCTTTACTGACTAAACGTCGTTGTCAATGCGAATGCTATCATATGCGTTGTAGTTGTTGTTCTTGTAGTTTTTCAATTATTCGTGTTTTTAAAAAATGCTGCAATTCTTGTTTGTTTTTGGCAATGTTAGTTGTTGGTTTTTGGTTTGTCAAATTCGCTTTGAGTTGTTGCAATTTTTGCTGTGTTGTTGTTGTTTTTTCGTCGCTTTATTTGCTTTGTTTTAATTGAAGTTCGACATTATCGCGCGTTTCTTGCTTTAACGTGGAGTTCTGTTTTGATTTCGAGATCATTTGTTGCATGCGTACGAGTGTTATTGTTGTTGTTGTAGTTTTGTGAACATTCGTTTAAATTTCTATTCAATTGAAATGTTTAATTAATTTAATAAACTATCAGTCAAGTTTTTTGTTTTTGAAATTTTGTTTTTCATTAAAATATTTACGATTTAAAAGTGAAAAAAGTGGAGGGCTTTAAATTTGAAAAGCTACGGATACAGTTAGTTGTTGGCGCCTACTAACTACTACCGCTAAGTACTACAGCAGTGGCTACTCGCTGCACTAGAGACGGGTTGTCCTTTTGATTACAGTTTATATGTATTTGCGGTGAACTAGTAGTTGTGACTGGGACACGTGACACACCGGTTTGGGACACACTGTTGCACTTAATACGCTTTTGTGTTACAGTTATATCGGCGTTGTCGCTTCTAGTATTAGTTAGTGATTAGCACGCACGGTTTTATGTAGTTTATTAATGTGTAGTATTTAGGTTGTTGTTGGATGTGTTGTGTTGTTTTTTTAGTGGCACTGGCGCTTGTGACGAGTCGCTTGTTCCTCTGTGCCGTCGTACCGTTGCACTCTGCTGTGCGTGCAGTGCTCACAAGCACCTTTGTAGTAGTACTGCGGGTACTRCGGATTTGTTGCTTSCACGTTCGTTCGTTTTGTTTTCTTCTTTCGCCTGTGTTTGTGTTTGCTTAGTGTTGCCTTTGGCTTCGTAATCGTGTTCGGTTACGCCACGGCGACCTTTATGTCGTCGTACTCGTTCTCGTCCTCGTCGGCGGCGTCGGCAATTTCGTTTGTGTTGCAGTCATGTGTTATTCTTTGCTCTTTTGTTTATATATTGTTTGATTTTCTTTGACGTTATGCTCATTGCTGTACGACGGTATTTCCCTTGACCCTAAGGATTGACTTTTTTAGTTGCTCTAACGGCTGCTACCACTGTTATTGTTGCTGCTGCTCAAGTTGAGTATCTGTAACGAGAAAAAAGTTATAAATATATTTTAGTATGTTTACTAAGAAACGTAAAAGACGGGTTCAATATTTGTGTGTGTTTGTTTGAAGAACACTTCAAAGAAAATATACCTCAAAACAATGACGCTTCAAGTGAAATGTCAATGTGTGGCATGTCATGTGACATTTCTAGATATGAAAGCGTTGATGTTCTATGTTGCTTGAAGTGACAGTTTGTTTATTTTAAAAAGTTGAGAGTGCCTTTGCGCTTCAATGAAAGGTTTGAGAATTTTCGTGTATAATTTACGCTAAAAAATGTAGCGACTTCCAGTGGCTCAACTCGTTTCGAAACTTTAGAATATATCACAGGATTCAGATCACGATAAATAAACATTATGAAACTCTAACTTTCTATAACCCCAAAATTAATTTAAGATCTTTCAATGTATTCAGGTTTCTCACGTTTTCCTTCTTCTTTTTTTAATGTTTTCAATTTGCTTTTCCAGTTAATATTTGGTTGCAAACTCATTACTGTAATACACGGCTTGACTTTGGAATGTGATTCAATTCTTGTTTAATTTTTTCGTTTATTCCCTGATAATATTCAACTTAATTGGATCGAACTCTTTTGTTCAAATGTCTTCAAAGATTTTCGATTGAGTTTAAGGGGTCAGTAGGGTAATCTTTCTTCATTTTTTTTTTTATATTGTCTGTTCTCTTCTACCTTTTGGAATTAATGTAGAAACCCAGCTTACGATTGGAAGGTTTAAGTAAAAAAAACATGGGGAAAATTAAAAACAAAAACGTTAATTACTTTTTTTTATTTATGAACATTTTTTCATGATTCTAGTAGGAACGAAACGATAACCATTTACGTACTTTTTAAGAATAAATTGGGTTTCTGTGTTTCCGATGATCCAAACATGAGAAATCATGTCCGCCAGAGACGCATCTCATTCACCCAGCCATTTCTCCGACAGGTGTCATCAAAAAATTCCGAAAAAAATTGTTTATACACTCCACGATATACCTCATGATATGGGAAAAAAGTTCTATTGTACAATAAAAATTTATATGAAAAAAAGTCAAAAAAACAGGCCAGATACCCTGCTGACCTTTAAGTCCGTTCTGCATAAAGGTCAGTCTAATAGAGCCACCATGTTTTCCTGAAACCATTGCCTTGTACCACGTGCAGTATGTTTCTGGTCGTTATCTTGCTGGTAAATAGGCCCAACACCTAGCCACGGCATGGCACCCCAAATCATAATATAGCTGCCAACATGCTTTAAAGTTCGCCTAGTGTATTTGGGGTCCAACTATTTGCGTCGAGGCAAGAATCAGAAAATAATACTATTTTCCACTGTTTTGCTGTCCAATGGCGGGCGGTATTTCTTTGCAAGCTCTCACCGGCTCCTTCGATCGCATTCAGAGGGTATTGATTTCTTCCTTGATACTCAACATTTTTCCAAAAACCGCAACTCTAATCTTATTTGCTGTCTTATGGGGATCCCTGTTTGACACGCAGATAATTAACTTGTCGATTGCCGACCTCTCTTCTTTCTTGGAACTTATTTTGTTGCTTTACTCTTGTTGAAAAACCTAAATGCATATGGCAAAAGCCTCAACTGTTTCAGAATTTGGGGATTTCAAATTTGTTGATAGCTAAATCTGATCATACTTTCATAGAAGAGAAGTTAAAATAAATTCTATAACGGTGCATTGACTTACGGTTTACTTCCAATTCCAGACTAAGTAAATATTTTTTGAATTGCAAAAATCACGTTTCACTTTAAGAATTATATAACTGAAATATAATATAGGGTAGAGTACTAACTATTTAACTAGGGAAAGAGCATGCTTACAATAAGTACATTTACATCAAACAAGGCTTACATAAACGCGAGAAGTCTTGGAAACCATTAGCGAGGTTGCTTTGTCTCATAGAAATTATCACACAACATTGGTTGGGCATTAACAGATCACTAAATATGACCTTGAACATGTAAAAACATTTATCAGATCAAGTTATTTCGAGAGTGCCGCGTGTTTAGTAAATAAAAATATTTCTTGCTTTACCGACAAAAGAGAAGCATTTTTTGGGAGGAAAGGACGTGTACGTGTGTAAAGTTTTAGACGATAGCTCAAAAACTGTAGAACAAGTTGGTATATATACCACTGACCAAGACTAAACCGACTCAACTCATCATGCTGATCATATATATATATATATATTTTATAGGGTCTGCAACGTTTCAGTTTAAAAATTTTTTGGCAAACTTAATATACTCCGTTTAAGAAAAAAACCTTATTTCTAAAATTCGAATATTCGATTGCAGAAACAATTATTTTATTTGCTGCGCATTGTCCCTTCTCCATCCTATTTAGAAAATTCTGCATCATTTGTTTCGCTTCACACAAAACTCCAAAAGCTTACTTACAACTGCGGTTGGCAATAAATTTGAGCACACTCGGGTATTTGCAGATTTATTTGCGCAAACCAAAAAATGAATATGAG
>NW_017535105.1:0-1226 GCF_001853355.1 Bactrocera latifrons
ATATATATATGCATATTATAACGGGTAATCTCGACAGCAAAAGATTTATGACATACTAACTGTCAAATCTATTGCTATTGCTACGCATTTACGCAAAGGCGTAAGGTAGCAGGTTCGAGCTGATGTGGCGCCTATTTTGAGCTCTTGAAGTGTTTAAATTTTTATGTGGAAAATAAAAACTCCTTTTCTCCTTAAGGTTTGTAGCTGTAGTTTGTCTATTTTTGTTGTTTAATATTTGTATATTTTATTCTTTAGACGCTTTTAGATTTCGCGCCCGATTTATATTTTATTCTTAGGTTTCGCGCGTCCGATTGCCTGTGTATATTTTTTTCTGCACTCTTTACTTTTTGTTATTTATTTATTATGTGTGTTTTTGTTTTACTGATTGCGCCCATTTGTGTCGTTTATTTGTTTGTGTTTTTCTTTAGGAGCTTTTACTTTTCGCGCCCAAGTTATATTTTGTGAAAGTTTATAAAAACGAATGTTGACGTGTCAATTGTGTAGAACGATTTGTGTTGAATCAGCTCAGGGATCCATACTTTATGTTGAGTGCGTAGATGTAGAAGTGTCGTGAGTTGTGTTGTGTGGGAATTTTTTATTATTTATTTATAAAAGCTTATACAATGTTAGTAACATACATATGTACAACCTAAAGCATGCAGTGCTAGCTTCAGAGGCTATCAGCTGTCCGTTGAATTAAATTGTTGGTTTAAATTCTCCTCAGTAGATCACATTCTTTAAGAAAACGATAGATGGTTTTTATATTTTCTTCCGTAGCGTTRGAAAGGAGGGAAATCGGATCTGTGTTGAAGTGGAAATCTCTCTTATCTTTCAGTGTTGGACAAAATTCTAATATATGAAGCACAGTTGTTGTTAATTTACAAAACGGACAGCAGTTGGTACCGTTTCTTCCGAGGAGGTAAGCATTCGTCAGTATAGTATGTCCAATCCGTAGTCGAATGTATGGTATTATAAAATTAGTTGGAACTGTTGATGGGTATAGCGGTTTGATTCTGGCTGTGTTAACTCTTGAATAATGGTGTTTATATGACACCCAATCAAGTGCCAATTTAGAGAGCCTATTTTGGTGTATGAGTCGGAATATATCAGATTTCATAAAGAAACTGGATGTAATTGTGGGCGTGTTGGATGCATTCTTTGCTAATACATCAGCGTAGTTATTTCCGGATAACCCAGTGTGACTTGGAACCCACATTATCTTAATT
>NW_017535105.1:1980-8596 GCF_001853355.1 Bactrocera latifrons
AGGAATGATTGCACTGGTTTTCCAGATTTGGGGTATGGTGGCAGTTCGATAAATATTGTTGTTAAGTCGCTTGAGGAGATGAGAAGGAATATGTTTGATGATGGGATAGGAGACTTTATCTAACCCAGGCGTTTTACCTTTAACCGCAGAAAGAGCTATATTGAGTTCTATTAAAGATATCTGAGTCGAGATATTCGGCTGAAGGGGATAAAGCAGATGAAACGTWATTATAGGCAAGTAAAGAGTGCTTATTAGACGAGTATTCAGAGGAGAAATTATAATCAGAAGAGTTTGTCGAGAAAAATTTTACGAAGATATAGTAGATTGCCTTGAGAGGATATAGTAGATTGCCTTGAGAGGAGTTGAATTCTCTCTTCTCAGGAGAGAAAGAAATATTGCCAGATAGTCTTCTTATATTTGACCAAATCATTTTAGGGTCAGAAGAGGAATTAATGCTGCTGGTAAATGTCTTGAAGGATTTAACTTTTGCTTGCTTCGCTTTTCTTCTAAAAATGGCATTAGCTTTTTTATAAGCAACAAGGTTTGATGACGAACGGTTTTGTTTGAAATGATGCCATGTTTGTTGCTTATGCAGTCTAAGAGAAGATATGTAGCTCACTATGACACCAAGGAGGGTTATGATTACGAAGTTTAGGAGAGGTTTGTGATATAGATTGATTGGCAGCAGATCTTATAATCTTCTGAATCCTAGAAGTTTCCTGATTAATGATATCTGTAGGAGGAAGGGTGTCTGAGTATCGTAAACAAAAGTCTTGAAATTTGGACCAATCAGCTGAATCAGTGTTAAAAATATTCTGTGTTTGAAGAAATTGGAATTATGGGAGGGGATTTTGGCTATGACAGGGAAATGATCGCTACCATGCAAATTGGAAGATCTATATGGGTGAAGGTGGAATGAGTGGAGAAATGGGTAGGGAAACCATCATTAAGGACAACACAGTGCGAACAGAGGACAGCATCCTCAATAATGCGGCCCTGGAGTTACTTGAAGAAGAACCCCAAAGAGGGCACCAGGCATTGAAGTCACCAGCCAGTGAAAAAGGAGTCGAGCCAGAAGGGAAAAGGTTAAAGAAGTCTGCTGAAGTAAAAGTTTGCGAGGAGGGGAATATGCACAGATGATTATGATTTTTTGGGGGGAGGAAATTTCGATGGCAACGGAAGAGATATTCGAAGGAGATATTGGGAGAATATAATGCGGTATACTTCTCTTAATCAGGATTGCAATACCTTGTTTGCTTGATGTAACGGAAGGAAGGTTATAAAAGTGACCAGCATAGGCTTTTGAGTATGAGCTGATATATTGTTTGCAATATGTGTTTCGTTTAATAATATTACAGAGGGATTGTATTTTTTAATTAAAGTTTCAAGTTCAAAGTAGTTATTAATGTATCCGTTAATATTCCATTGAAGAAAAGTTAACATAAAAAAAAATTAAGAAAATTAAAGTATGTACATATGTATGATAAATGTACGTTTTAATTGGAATTTAATATCTAGAATTATGTATCTATGGATACTTGGGTATGTGATTGTGGATGGCAGGAGGGTACAGGGGAAGTTGTGGAACGGGTTATAGGGGTAGGAGGAGTAGTTGTGGAAAGGGGTGAGAAGGATGGAGAGGGTGAATTGTATAGGGAAGAGACGGGGGGAGAAGGGGTTTTGGGGCAATCATTATGGATTGAGTGTATGTTGGTAGGGGATGAGGAATTATTGTTTGAAGTTGTAGCTTTAATGTTGTCATTACAATTATTAGTGTTTGAAGTTTTTTCGATGTTGATGTATTTTTTTGAGTGAGTATTGTTGTTGGAAGCAGTTACATTAGCATAGGAGAATGGTGAGGGAGTAGAAGGCATTTGAGATTTGTATAAATTGATGGCTTCCTGCATCGAACATTTGAGGATAGTTTTAATTTGAAGTATTCCTTTAGACTGGACAAATTTTGGACAGGCGTTAAAGAAGAAGGGTGTTCACCATCGCAGTTAGCACATTTGACTCTAGAGCATTCAGTGGGAGGGGTATGATTTGTAGGTAGGTTGCAGATAGCACAAGATGGGGTCTTATTACATCGCTTAGCAGTATGACCCAACAACTGACAATTCTTGCAGCGCATGGGATTGGAATAGTAGGGACGGTTACCGAGGGTACACCAGGCAACTTCAATACGACTAGGTAAAGTATATTTATCAAAAGTTAATAATGAAGCACCAGTAGGTACACGATTACCATTGTTTATCTTCGTAAATTTATAAACATCGGATACACCTTGATATTTTAGACCATCAATTATTTCGTCATCAGCAAGCTGACAGATAAATGGAGCGTAAATTGTACCCTTTACTGAGTTCAGAGAGTTGTGAAGAGATATGTCAACAGCACCAGCTCCGGGAAGATGTTTGGTTTGTAAAAATTTGTCAGCGATTTTTTGGTTCTTGACCAAAAGAAGTAGGCTGCCGTCAGGAAGCAATGTGATTTTGTTAATGTCTTTGCTTATGGCCTGAATACCTTTATGTACTGCAAATCAAGAAGTGGATGCAATAGTTTTTCTGGCGTCCTGTGATTTGATTACGAGGTACTTGGGATCATCCTTCTTAGAAATAGGTAATTCCGGGAATAATTCCAGCGTTGAATTTTCTGGCTTTTCCTCTTGTTTTTAGGACCCGGGGATAATAGTGCAAACCTATTATTACCCTGCTTGTTGGCCCCAGGGGGCATTGCGAAAGAGTTTATGATCTTACCCGATTAAATTGTGGGTTTAACTTTATAATAAAAGGTATAAAAAAACACGTGGAAAATGTAACGAATTGAAGCACAAAATTTCAAAGCCATGTTAAATTGCCCGTACACTAAATAACGAGAAGTTATGCAGCGAGTATGTATATGTGAAGTCCGATAATCGGCTGGCTGCCAAGATTTTGGAGTGATACGGTGACAAGCAGGCTGAGCAGCATGCTAATACACTTGAGTAGGCCAAGAGTAAAGATCATAGGAATGTACTGTAAACTCTCAATATCCCAATGATATAARAGAAATAATTAAATTAAAGAGAAAGCTACGACGTAAGTGGCATCAAACTCATTGCCCAGCAGATAAATATATTTTAAATAAAGTTGCTAAAGATTTTAATCGGAAAATTAAGAGGTTTACACGTGGAAATTTCGCAAAGTTTTCTTCGGTCCCTTACCAATGGAAGAAATTCCGACTACTCTCTTTGGAAAAGCTGCAAAAGCTTACAAACACCAGAAACTCAAGTATGTTTTATTAAACTAAGTGCTAATGGTTGGGCCAGAGAAGGCTCAGAAAAAGCGAAAGTACATACATATTTTCGGATTATTTAGCCAAATATTATTTCTACATGAAACACACGTAGATTATCCTACTGTTTCCAGTCAAGAAGGTGAAGAAATCTCAAGACGTAACAGCAGTGAGCTAAGTGAGGAAATCAAAAATATGACAAAACAAAAAATCCCCCGGTTACAACTTGATTACTGCCGAGGTCCTAAAACAGCGAAGTGTAGTAAAAATTACAAACATTATTAACGCGGCTTTTCATCTTAAATACGTTCCAAAATTGCTGAAGTAATCATGTTTAAAAGCTAGGAAAACCATGATATGATATATCTTCTCATACGTCCATATCACTTCTACCGATAATATCGAAGCCTTTTTAAAAAATCCTCAGTAAACGTCACAATAAAATAATAAAATGTAGTAATTCCAGCGCATTAGTTTGGGTTTCGAGCCAACCATTCTACGATTGATCAAATCCACAATAACAAAAAAAAAAAAAAATAACAAAAAAAAAAAAAAAAAAAAAAAAAAATACAGATAAAACTGAATGAACACATTGTTTTCATATAACATAAGATACAGCACTTACCAATTTCCATAGAAGGTGCACGAATACCGTACTTTAACTTTGCTAAATACTTAGGAATGCCGTTTAAATCTAAGCTACGGTGAAAAGTTCACGTAAAAACCAAGCGAAAGGAGCTAGACATGAGACACAAAACTATTAATTGGTAACAAATTAGTCTTATTAATCGAAAATAAGTTGCTTATCTACAAACTAATACTCAGTCCGATATGGAGCTATGGTGCACAACTCTGGGAATGTACTATCGGAAATAATAAGATAGTCATCCAACAATTTCAAAACAAAGACTAATTGTAAAAATGCTTTGGTATTGTAGATGTGCTGATATACAGCGAGATCTAGGTTTAAACTCGGTTATCGCAGAAATATTAAAAATTGCAGCAGCATCTAGTGCAAGATTGCTACAGCATTGCAACAAAGAAGTAACCATGCCAACTTCTAGACAGACTCAATCTTTTAATTATGATAGTTTTGTTATTTTGTAATTATACGTTTAATCACATTAAATATGCTTGTCAGTCCTTTCTTTCATCTGAACTTGTTGCAATGTATTAATTAAATAAGTAAAAAAAAAATCAGAAACAAAGATGCTGTTAAAACTATGCAGGAAAGTAGTGGCGGTCAATTTTGGCTCTCAGTCTACATGACACATGGCGACGAGGTAGACCCATCTCCGGATTTGCTGAGAAAAGCCCTGGCAGTATTCTTCGAAGAAGAATCGGTGTTATAATTAGCTGAGATGCCAACTCACACCTTATGATACTTTTTGGTTTTATATGCAATGAAATCTTTCTTTTTGCAATAGTGTAAGCGCCCTTATCTTTGTGACTGTTAGCAGCGCCGAGGTCCTTGATGCATCGTTGGCTTCTGGGAATATTTTTCCTTTAATCTCGGAATGGAAAATTCTAGACGATTATCCTTTATCTGATCAAAGATACAAAAACTTGTGGCTGGACGATATGCACACAAAAAGTTTAACTTATAGAAATTTTATGAATATAAATTGGCAGCCATATTCTAGGAAGATTCGATCAGCTCTTCCAACTGCGCCTGACAGACAATTGATCTTATCCGCGGGTGCGATGAGCTGCTCGAGATCTTCAGTTCTGCGTCTAGGTTTACTCTTGGAAACTTCTGTCCTCTGAAAACTCAAACAGAATACAACTAACTACATTAGGGTATCTAAGAAATGATGACGGGGGATGGGCCGTGAGCTGCGAGGAGTTGTTAAGGCTAGTCCTATTAGCTCACCTTCGTTAAAACTTTTAATGCCCTGATCGTTTTATACTGCAGCGGACGCTGACCTCAATCTACGTGAACTGCGTTAGATGTGACTTGTTTGATACCAATGTTCGACCAAAGGCCTCTAACAGCTGTCACATCGCAGCCACGGATTTCAGCCCCATTAGCCTATCCTCGTTGTTGTTAAGAACTTTAGAGAGACTCACGAACTTGTACGTTAGAATCGGAAAGTATGAGGTAGAATCGAACCATATGCGCCTTGCATACGGTCTTCTTTGCGAAAACCCCCCACTACTCTAATCTCTACTCTACTCTAATAAAGAACGGTAAGGCGGAGTATCTTCCCGTTGCAAATTAAGAGCTCACTTCTGGAGAGATTTTCTTAGAACCAATTTTTTCAGAGCACCAAGCGAATAAAATATTAGCTTTTGGACCAATGCTATTATATTTATTTGACCCTGCCAGCCAAAGGTTAAAAAACTAGACAAACACTTGGTTTCACATGCACATAGGAGCATTTTCCTTCAAAGACCGGACAAAAGTGAGAATTACAAACTCCAGCGATGCTACTCAAAATTGAATTTTTTTGGTACCTTAGTAACCGTACTACAACAAATCGATTAGTCGGAACCTAGACTTCGCACGCCCTTATTTACGATACTCTCTATTGTTCTCGAAATTGCAAGTGGTTTTTTGTGTTACGTGAAGTGAATTCTGGAAAACATTTTTATGGATTCTGAACAACATGGTATGTTTTTAATAATAATAATAAAGATTAATTTAGTTAATGTATAGTATTATTTTGTTTTTTTTTTTTCGGGAAAACAATGAATCATCAAAGAAACTAAAAAAAATGTATTTAATATTTTGGAAATTAGTGTTTTTGTTAGTCTGGGGAGGTCGAGCTATAAACTATTTGTTTTACTAAACTACAAGGTTTCTACTTAAAGCTTTAAATCCAGCTCTCAAGAAACGTTAAAATTTCATATAAAAAAACGCTTAAGAAACGGTCAAGTAACTTTCCTGCGATAAATTTACTTGTGGTAGTATATAGCTCTAAAGAAATCTAGTACTTAATTTTAATACTTTTTTTCAATAAAATGCGAATATGGCAAACCTGGTTTTGCGAAGAAACATCAAATCAACAATTGTTTCTTGAAGGAAATTCAAATCGTCAAATTCGCCCTAAATTAGTTAAAATCATTATTATGAAGTATATTTTATTTTGAAATGTTGTATAATACTTACCAATCATCAAAAGCATTCCTTAAATTGCAATGAAAATATTTATGTTACTACGCACATACATACATAAATAATAAGCACAAAGTTTATTTTCTTTTTTTATTCTCTCTTTCTCTTCTAATGTGGATCGTTCACAACGCATACCCAGCAATTACTTGAGAGCTGGATACCAACCTTAGCATTTTTATTTATTTATTTATAAAAACGTGAAACAATAATACAATTACTTTTCCA
>NW_017535105.1:12992-19990 GCF_001853355.1 Bactrocera latifrons
ATGAGGGTTTCTTTCTTTTTGGATGGGATTCCGAGGCAAACAAAGCAAACCTGTTATTCCCGAGGTTGGGTGGCCCGGGGGCCATGATTATTATTTCTACACACTCGMTTCACTTGTTTAGAAAACACTTGTAGGAAAAACGATATGCGGTATAATTATAAAACAGAGATTTACTAAGCAAACACGTGCACGTAAGACGGATGTGTACTGAGCGAAATACGCAAAAGATAAGCSGAAACACGTCTACACAGAGCGAGCTTTAGTCGATGACTGTGCAACCTTAGCATATAAGCTTAAAAATTTTCCCCATTAGGTTGGTCACTTGCATGAAATGAGACCTGCTTTATTTATTTTTTTAAATTAAACACGGAAATCCTGCTAAATTATTCTAGACGGGTGGTATATAGATGGTATAAGGGGGCTCTATAAGAGTACTTCCCATGTAGTACTTTCGATTCTTTCATTTTCCAGTACACAAGTTAAGAAGTAATTGGTAAAATGGAATACAATTTTGAGGTAATAATTCCCTAAAGTATGCCACGTTTTGACCAAAAATTGTTCAAATCCAAACAAAAATGTTCAAGCCCATAAGTACCGAATATGTGGACCCATGTATCTACAGTTGACTTTTGATGAAAACTATTGGTCATTATGTGAGATATCAATAGAAATTCAGGCAGAATCCTTTCCTGACAATGGTGTTTCTGGTATAAGAAATGGATTGTATCGAGTGGGAAGTAGTACCTAATATAAAGATTTTCGAACTTATAGGTAACTTTATGCTAGATATATCCGCCAATATTTGGACCAACCCAATGGAAATTGCAGAACATGTTTTATTCATAACAGTGTATATAACTATATAACTATTACCAAGATTTTCGAACATCCACTTGACCTTGCTCCATATGATTGGTGATTATACATAAGGTACCTTAATGAAAGCCAGGGAGCATTTTTGGAGTATGTGGCATAGTAGTAGTATGGGAGTTGAGCAAAAGTAGATAAAATATGGCCGATACTACCCCTACTCAAATATATTCAATGTAAAATGTAATTTGGGGTGCAAAAATTATTACTTCCTTACTCGTTTTATTTTAATATATTGCATTATAATATTCAATCATGATTTTTTATTCATTTTCATTCATAAAATCACTTTAAATAATTTTGTTCGGTTTTTGAGACCAAATGTTCTTATGTGCGCCCTAGAAGGCCTGGTAGGTCCTATAAAACGGTGTCACTCTGGAGAGCGAAAAAAATGGGGGATTATCCAGACATATGCAGCAATTTTGGTACGCCGATAAGAGCGGGACCAGAAGGAGATGCGCAGATGTATAGTAAATTTCTCAATGAGAAAAATGGAACGCAACTCTGAAGTAATGCAAACTAGGGCGGGCCACAGTTCCAGTTATTTTAGTGAGCCATTTATTTTAGATACCACTAAAGCCCTTTTCCCCTTACCCTTAAAAAAAATTAATGAAATTATTTTGACTAAAGGATTTGTATATAAATCCTTTCTTGTTTAAAACAAAAAATGTTTGTTTTATAAAAAAAATAATATTATTACACATAAAATAATAATCAAAATCAAAGTCAAGCATTTGTGCTAAATCGCTTTAAAGTACTAAATAGTTTCATATTTAGTTCGAAGACTTAATTATGTTACATAAAGTGGTGATGTACAAAGTAAATTTAAAACCACCGGTATTTAAAATAGCAGACGCTACGCAATTGTTTAATAAAATATGTATATATACAGGGTTTGCCTGGAATGAAATAGGACTGAGTCGATTAAAAAAAATTTATTGAACCAATCGTTACAATTCTTAAAATACTTCTTCATCGTCCGGAATAGCCGTGAGAGCCGACATGCATGCTGCTTGGATCCAATCTGTCTGCTCAAAATTCCTCTTTATCTTGGGATCATACTCAAAGATTCATGACCCGTCACTTGTGATTACGTTATTGAAAAAATTGGGGTCACTTTCACATATTCAACTAGAAAACTTGAACTGTAACAGTATAACTCGAAGCAATTTCTGGTCGTCAGAGAGCACTTTTGGGACCATCTTCGCGCACACCTTGCGAATGTTCAAGTGCTCACAATGCCATGCACCACAGATTTTGATAAATCTAACATCTGGGCAATTAAACAAATACTTAGTAACGGTTCAAAACTTTGGGCATGAGTCAAATTGTCGGTCTTGGTCGAAGTCGCAGCTCTCTCAGCACGGTCTTCATCAGCGACCTTTCCCTGCCCTCCAAAAATGCCTGGTGCCACCAACACACGCCACTTCTTGCTAAAGATACATCTGGGTATATGATCTGTTTGATCTGTTTGATCATATAAAACGTCTCTGTGGAAAAATTTACCGAGTTTCACACAGAATTTAATCCGTACTCGGCTTGCACCACTCACAGAAACACGTGACGAGAAAATTTTTGTTTTGATTCTCCACATGCTTGGAGACAACTGACCAGCCGCTCGTTTGTTAGCTACGAACGCCGTCTGCCGAATCCAGTCGGTGCGCGCACGCTCCGAAGTACAGTCGCGGCGGAAGAAAATCAGTCCTATTACTTTCCGGACAAACCCTGTATAATACATTTTAGCCACTAGCCGTCTTTTTATTAATATCTATTTCTACCATATCTTAATATAATGTACAGAAAGGCTCAAATTAGACAACTACTCAAAAAATACAGAATTTTAGAGTTTGAATCAGCTATGCCTACACTTTGAGTTCGCTTTCACATGTATACAACACATCGTGTAGCTGTCATTGATCAGACTTCATGCGGGCTTGGCCATATACATATATACCGACTCTACAGCATGTTTAACAACACATAGCCAATCGATTTTTATACCCTAAGTTTTGAGATATCAATCCTTCATCACTTCTTTTTCTCAACAAAAAGCGAGGTCAATTTTAGTAAGAAAAGGTTATTTTCTAAAACAAAGGTACAACCTGCAAAGAAATTCAGACCGGACCACTATAGCATATTGCTTCTATACAAACTGACCGACCAAAATTAATTTTTATACCCTGAACACGGTATATTAAATTTGTCACGATGTTTGTAACACCCAGAAGGAAGCGTCGGAGACCCTTTAAAGTATATATATAAATGATCAGTATGTTGAGCTGAGTCCATTTACCCATGTCCGTCTGTCTGTCTCGCCGTCCGTCTGTATATATACGAACTAGTCCCTCAGTTTTTGAGTTATCCTTTTGAAATTTCGCAAACGTCATTTTCCCTTCAAGAAGCTGCACATTTCTCGAAGCGGCCAATATTGGACCACTATAACATATAGCTGCCATATAAACTGAACGATCGGAATCAAGTTCTTCAAGTTCTTGGAAAACTTTGACATTTGACAATGTATCTTCACAAAATTTGGTACAGATTATTTTCTAGGGCAACAATGTAATCTCCGAAGAAATTGTTCAGATCGGTCGACTATAGAATATAGCTACCATACAAACTGAGCGATCGGAGTAAAGGGCTTGTATGGCAAACTTTCGCATTTGACGTGGTATCTTCATGAAATTTTACATGAATTATTGTTGTTAGAAATAATGTAATATCGGAAGAAATTGTTCAGATCGGTTAACTATAACATATAGTTGCCATGCAGACCTAATGATCGGAATCAAGTTCTTGTATGGAAAATTTTCGCATTTGACGTGGTATCTTTACAAAATTTGACATAGATTACTGCTTACGGTAATTATATAATAGCCGAAAAAAGTTTTAAGATACAATACAATAGTTGAAAAAATTGTGAAGGTCAGATAACAAAACCTGCCATACAAACAGAAAAGTCAAAATTAAGTTCATATATGGGCAACTTTGGTTAAATATCATTACAAAATTTGACATGAATTACTTTTTTCATTAAATAGCAAATCAATTTTATCCGCAATGTAATATAGTTTGTAGGTGTAATGGACCTAATTAATATTCTACATTATTTTTTCTATATTGTAATTGAATTATCCACTATACAAATAATATTTTCTAAACAAATGGTTATTATTGTAACATAAGAATAAGTTCACGCATTTGGAATATGCTAGAAAAGTTTTTTACTTGTCATCGAAGATTCCATCTTCGGACCAAAAATATAATTTTTGCAGCATCTCCTATCGGATCGTCAAACAAGGTAAAATACCAAATATCTGCCTCTCAGAAGGATTAGAGTTTCCAGATATCTTCAAGACTTAACGTGTCTGGAGGAAAGGCTAATATCCCCGAGAATTCCATTTATGCGCATCATATCTTTAGGATATGAACGACAATGTGCTATTCGTGGAGCAGTAGCAAATTCCGATTTCTGTTGTAGAGACAGTCACCATGCTACCACGAAGATTTGACAACAGCCATATTATTCAAGTGCACCTGAAACGTCGCTTAGAATATCAGCAAAATTTTATGACGGAGACAGTGCGACCAGCAAAAATATTGTAAGCACTGAATTATCTGTTGGGTACGGAGCTCTACGTCAAGCACAACATTCAAATGTCAAGTGAAACTGCGCCATTTATTGCGGATCCTGCAGATGAGGCAGCAGTAAGACACCTGCTTAATGCCCGACATGAAAATGTACAGGAAATGGAAGAGGAATTAAATCCAGGTGGCGAGGACAATGAACCTGTTGAAAACAGATCGATTGAACGGGTTGCAATGGCACCAGGGCAGGGTACACATCCCAATGGATGTTACAACCGACGATAATGCTCAGGAGTTGTCGTATAAAACAATTTACTGCGGAAAGAAGAGGACATCCAGACAACTTATAGTAAAATTGCGCGATCTGAAATACGACGCTATGATCGACGTTGCGCACGTGTGGACGTGCTTCTGTATATTTATAAGTTCTACGAGTTGGAGCGCATCAAAAATGCTATTTCTATTTGCCTGCGCAAAAAGTCTGGATTAAGAAATGTAAGAATGAAAATTTTGTCAGCAACCTTATCCAGCATGATGAAGGCTATCATATCGTCAAAGGACTTCGATCCCCTCCTGCACATTGGGAGGCTGAAAAGAAAAAGTTTTAGCCATGATCCGTCAGTTTGCATTGCCAACATTTTTTATAACAATGCCAGCTGCAGAGACAAAATGGCCGGAGCTGTTGTTCATATTAAAGAAAGTAGTAGATAAAGTAGACATTTCGGAAGAAGAGGCCACTGCCTTATCAAGTTCTGAAAAGGCGAGACTCATAAGGACAGATCCAGTTACATGTTCCAGATAATTGAATGTTAAAAAATGGACTGTGGGATCACCACATTGTCATGGCATGTACTGGTTAAGCGCAATTGGAAAGTGATGAAATCATCAACACAACTGAAGTTCAAACTTTCATCGACCGACAATTACGACTGATGGGGATGATTTGGACTTACAGGAATTTATTCAGTACCAAAAACACAGACATGATCGAGCTGGCATAAGAGACCTGCATGGAAAACAAGTGTGCCGATTCAACATTCCATATCCGCGGACAGAAATTTCCCCTTGGAGAATGAAGAAGGTATTGAGCAACACAAATTTCAATTTATGAAAATACAGGAACTATTAAATCTGACGGATCTCGCAGAAAAAGAAATAATACGGTTGAACTGCTTTGAAAAGTTTTTGGCGAATGAGTGGATTAACATTCATTATGAAGGATACAAGCTTGCTCTTCGCCCATCTTTAAAAAAGCCACATATTTACTTACAGACAAAAATTTTCGGACAGACTTCTAAATGCCTACAATAAAAATATCCTTAATTTGCATAGAGCAAATATTGATATTCAATTCATTTTGAACACCTACGCTTACTGCAGCTACATAATTAATTATATAAATAAATCCAATAGAGGAGTATCAACACTATTGAGGCAAGCCATTGAGGAATAAATGACGAAAGTTTCTCCATTAAAAGAAAACTGCAGCACATCGGAAACAAGTTTGTAAACGGCTCGGAAATATCGGCTCAAGAAGCAGCTTATAATATTTTGAGACTGCATTTATCGGAAGCGATTAATGGGGAGATATTTACCAATACATCACATCCAAACAATAGAGTAAGGATGCTTAAGCCCAGACGTGAATTGGATGCTTTACAGGAGAATTCTACGGACATATATGTACCGAGTGTACGGGATCACTACTCTCAAAGGCCCGATCAATTGGAAGAACTATGCTTAGCAGATTTTGCAGCATGGTTCAGATTTTGCAAAACAAGTAGGAATATTTCTTTTAATAATGAAGACTACAAGTAGAAAATGAGGGTGACACGACAGCTGCACCTCCAATGGTATTAAAAGATGGATCAGCATTTTTAAGGAAAAGGAAACAAGCACTTATTCTACGCTGGAAACATTTTAGCGTTGAAAATTCAACAGCTGATTTCTTCAGAGAAACTGCCATGATGTTTTACCCATGGAGAAATGAGGACGCCGAGCTAAGTAATGATGTCGAGAGTGTTGCAACGCACACAAGGAGCAAATTGAGCAGAATAAGCTCAAATATGACAAATTTGTATCCAACGAACTTGAACGGATCCTGGAAAACCTCTATTATTAGAAGGAGATTTACTGGCAATGGTACAATCTCTTAACAACAAGCAGAGGGAATATTTTGCTCACGTAATGCACAATGTCAGTAAGAACAAAATCTTCTACGAATATGTCGGAGGTGGTGCTGGAGTGGGCAAAACCCGGCTTATAACGACTATATATCAGTCTTTGACATTGCACGCTAACAGCGTACCAGGAACACCGAAACAGCCAAGGTCTTACTCTGCGCACCCACTGGCAAAGCAGCATTTGGAATAGGAGGTCTAACACTTCATTCCGTTTTTCACTCCCCGTCAACCAGTCCACGTACTATATATTAGATTCAATATTATTATAACTTAGTATGATAATATTAGGTGTAAGTTATAGAGTAATGTAATTTATAAATAAATATATATTATATTTGCTCTGTGTTTTTATAAAGC
>NW_017535106.1:0-2037 GCF_001853355.1 Bactrocera latifrons
ATTATTGTGAGAAAAGCGTGGAGTGCTTTGTGACATATTTTTCATATATCGAGCATTCCACGCTATTTTCACAATAATCCAAGAATTTTTCCTTCATTATTATTGTTAGTTTATACAAAGAATTATTTTTCACTTTTTAGTTTGATATGCTTTAAAAGCGTGTTTTTTAGTTTTTTTAAACTATATTTATTTTTATCTTATGGCGAATTAATGCACTATATCTTATTACCAGTTATTTTTGTCACGCAAACCAAGAATTCGTTCGCCTCTATTTCGTTTTTCGTAGTCCTGAGAAGTTCCATACGAGAGAGTCATCACACCCGCCTCCAACTTTACTATTGACTGCCCTTATCTGCTTTTTGTGATGACATATCTAAAAAACGTTTTAGTTGATTACACCGAAATCAATATATCTACGATTATATTATTGTATTTATGAATGTTCTTACCATTATTGCTGCTGATGCTAAGTGATAATCGTATAAACTGGATGTGCGTCCCATCAAGCATTCCAATCACGCCTGGAATAAAAGGCCATAGAGATCTGTTTCCTTAAATTTTTTCCTCAATGGTAGAGTTTTCTCGATAACGAACAAATAATTATTAATTTCTTTATTTTGCACTTTTATACTTTGACAATAATACCCACTATTGCAAAAAAAGTACAAAAAATCAAAGGGGAACAACATTAGCCGTGTTTTATTTGACTATCACAAGCTGATAGGTAAATCAGAGAACATAAAGCATAGAGAAAGTGCAGGTTCGATATCCAACATTTGTTAGATTTAAAGTAAGGCCGCGTTTGTTAAAACTGTAGTAAGGAATTCACCACACAACCACAGAAGTCACGCTGTTAAATGTTAACATTTTTAACAGTTCTCCACATACTCAAATAAAGAATATTAAGAGAATTAAATATTAATATATATTTTCGGCATATGTTGACATCGCATGTATGCCCAAGCAGAGAATATTGAAGAAAAATAATATCTTTGATATTCCATTTTTAACAGCGAAAAATATGTACAAAACACACCTCTCACATACCCAAGAATATGATGCATGCATATATATGCATGCCCATGATTACACTCAAAACGAATGTAAAGAATTTCGTTTTGCTTGTTTAAATTTTTGCTTTGAAACAGGTAATCGCTTGATTGCGCAATGTATGCATATGCATACATACATATGTATATATAATATGTAAGTTAATACAACACTTGTTAATAAGTATCGACTTACCACTTCCGGCACGTGTGACCGAAATGCACCAGAAAGCGCATGGTCAGCGTCTGTTGTGCTACCTGTTGTGCAGAATAAGATTCGTGGAAACGAATCACGCCATAATAATTATTTAGTTTAGAATTAAGTATAAATATTGTAATTTGGTTAAGCTAACTTCAGTTTGATTAATCCCATAAAGATACGCGGTCACGCTGTCCCAATGCAGTACCGTTATTTAATAACCGAAACGCTTAACTTGTATGCTTTTTCGTTTTGCCCTCAGCAAATCAACATTGACATGATATAATATAATTGTGATATGATTCTGTATGTATGTATGAATGCATGCATAGTAATATTTATAGTCAGTTCGGATTTGCATATTTAATAATTGTATTTGATTTTTACATAATACACTATATACATATTTTTGTATTTTATTATTACATGTGCGCGCACTGATCTGCATGTTCATACATTCACACATATATACTTATATGTACATATATTTGTACCCTGTCAACCATGAGTAGAAAACCAGATAATCAGTGGGTAAACGTGTTTGTAAACATATATAGTTTGCCAAAGGCTGCGTGCAGATTTTACCCACTCGCGTACGTATACATGTGATCATACATCTTTGTTGCGCTCATTCAGCAGTGTCATATAACAAATTATATTTGTCCTGCTCTAATATGCCCAAACGACGGCTGATGCACGGTTGTATTTTTAACAGCTGATGCAGGGTTCAATTTTTTATTTCCTAATTTAAAAATTTCTTAATACTTCGAACTAAAGTTTTTAATTTTT
>NW_017535106.1:3492-8702 GCF_001853355.1 Bactrocera latifrons
CGTAGCCAGGTCCTTCTCCACCTGGTCCTTCCAACGGAGTGGAGGTCTTCCTCTTCCTCTGCTTCCCAGGGCGGGTACAGCGCCGAATACTTTCAGAGCGGGAGTGTTTTCGTCCATTCGGACAACATGACCTAGCCAGCGTAGCCGCTGTCTTTTAATTCGCTGAACTATATCAATGTCGCCATATATCTCGCACAGCTCATCGTTCCATCGAATGCGATACACGCCGTGGCCTACGCGCAAAGGACCATAAATCTTTCGCAGAACTTTTCTCTCGAAAACTCGCAACGTCGACTCATCAGTTGTTGTCATCGTCCAAGCCTCTGCATCATATAGCAGAACGGGTATTATGAGTGCCTTATAGAGTTTGGTTTTTGTTTGTCGAGAGAGGACTTTCCTTCTTAATTGCCTACTCAGTACGAAGTAGGACCTGTTGGCAAGAGTTATCCTGCGTTGGATTTCCACGCTGACATTATTACTGGTGTTTATGCTGGTTCTAATATAGACAAAATTATCTACGACTTCAAAGTTATGACTGTCAACAGTGACGTGAGTGCCAAGTCGCGAGTGCGACGGCTGTGTGTTTGATGACAGGAGTTATTTCGTCTTGCCCTCGTTCACTGACAGACCCATTTGTGTTGCTGGCTTATTCATTCTGGAAAAAGCAGAAGTAACGGCGCGGGTGTTGAGGCCGATGTTATCAATATCGTCGGCATACGCCAGCAGCTGTACACTCTTATAGAAGATTGCACCTTCTCTATTTAGTTCTGCAGCTCTAATTATTTTCTCCAGAAGTAGGTTGAAGAAATCGCAAGATAGGGAGTCGCCTTGTCTGAAACCTCGTTTTGGAGTTGCTCAACGTCAGTTTACATAGCCATATTAGTTTTGCGGGGATATCAAATTCAGACATCGCGGCACAAAGGCAGCTCCTTTTCGTGCTGTCGAAAGCAGCTTTGAAATCGACGAAGAGGTGGTGAGTGTCGATTCTCCTTTCACGGGTCTTTTCCAAGATTTGGCGCATTGTGAATATCTGGACAGTTGTTTTCCAGGTCTGAAGCCACACTGATAAGGTCCAATCAGTTTGTTGACGGTGGGCTTTAATCTTTCACACAATACGCTCGATAGAACCTTATATGMAATATTGAGGAGGCTTATCCCACGGTTGTTGGCGCAGTTTKTGGGGTCTCCTTTTTTGTGGATTGGGCATAGCACACTTAAATTCCAATCGTGGGCATGCTTTCGTCCGACCATATTTTACAAAGAAGCTCCTTATCAGTTCTTCGCCGCCGTGTTTGAATAGCTCGACCGGCAATCCATCGGCCCCCACCGCTTTGTTGTTCTTCATGCGGGTTATTGCTATTCGAACTTCTTCCTGGTCGGGCAATGGAACGTCTGCTCCATCGTCATCGATTGGGGAATCGCGTTCGCCTTCTCCTGGCGTTGTGCGTTCACTGCCATTCAGCAGGCTGGAGAAGTGTTCCCTCCATAATTTAAGTATGCTCTGGGCATCGGTGACTAGATCACCTTTGGGGGTTCTACAAGAGTATGCTCCGGTCTTGAAATCTTTTGTAAGCCGCCGCATTTTTTCGTAGAATTTTCGAGCATTACCCCTGTCGGTGAGCTTATCAAGCTCTTCGTACTCACGCATTTTCGACAGAAAAAGATTCTGTCTGTTGCTATGTTGCTAAAATGTATTCTAAGAACCCATTGTTTATCATATGCAAACATCTTATCCTTAGTAATGTTTGTGCTATTGTCTGTTGAATGCTATTGTTTTGCATGACAATGCATTGTAAGTATTTGATTATTTATTTAAGTATTTGTTTATGTATTTACTTTGTACTGCCTCAGAATTGGCGGTGATAACACATTGCCTATGGAAAATGTAATTATTCAATATTAGTGGACTGTATGTGCTTTTAAAATAGTGAGAACTACACAGTTTCATATCTTATCTAATTTGTTGAATATTCTTAAGTATAATAAAACTAAATACATATATTGATGCGTACTGAATGCGACTTGGTATCAACGTATGTACATGTTCATTTTTGAACAATTTCATTATGTCGAAAAGAACATATTTAAGTGGTTCACAAAAAAGTAAAAAAGTTACAGCTCAAAAAAAAATAACGGAAAAACTTCCAAAGCTCACTTCGTGTTTTACGGTTGAAGAAACAAATAAGGCGAGGGATTATTCATTCTCATCACCGCAAGACAAAATTACCTCTGAATGTCTCCAGGAAAAAGAGGTTACATGTGACGAAAATGACAAACATACATTAGATGCTGAACCATCGACTTTAAGTCACTGTGAATTAATAACTGCAAGCTTAGAGAATGTATCCGCGTCTCCTGACCCTGGTACTTACTGTGACGACATTTCACCGGAAGAAGTCCGTGATATTTGGATTTGAAAAGGACCAGAGTTTTTCCAAAATATAAATAGTGATTTCTCTGAAACTTCTACAAGTTTTCCAGATTCAAAGGGTAAAACGAAAACTAGATACTTAACTACAATAAAAACATTTTTATTCGTAAATTGACGAATGGTGAGTCTTTACAAAGAAAATGGCTCCTTTATTCACCAGCAAAGAAATCTGTATACTGTTATTACTGCCGTCAATTTAATACCACTACTGGTACTGGACATAATTTATGTTCACCTAATGGATAAAAAGATTGGAAGCATATAAGTAACTTATTGATAAAGCAGGAGAACAGTTTATAGCACAGGGAATTTATGATGAATTATGTTGCAAGAATAAAAACTACTGGACGAATTGATATGGAGTTGCTGTCCCAATATAATACAGAAATTAAAAATTGGAAGAATGTGCTTAGGAGGATTGTTGCAGTAGTGAATTCTTTCTTCAAGAGGTCTTACTTTTCTTGGCGATAATAAGACATTAGGATCGCAAAATAATGGGAATTACTTGGGATGCTTGGAACTGATTAGTGCATTTGATTCCTCTCTTGTTGATCACATACAAAACTGCGGGTATCGTGGAAAAGGAAGTACATCATATTTATCGGCAAATATTTGTAATGAATTTATTAATTGAATGGGACAGCAAGTTTTGAAAACCACTGTCAAAGAACTTAAATCAGCAAAGTACTATGCATTCTATTAGCGTAGATTCTACGCCAGATCTTTCCCACGTTGACCAACTAACTTTCATAGTTAGATACGTGAAAAACAGACAGCCTATTGAGAGATTTATGCAATTTTTGCCTATGGATAAACATAATGCGCAATATATAGCAGATACCATTTTTAATTTTTTTGAAAGCCTTGATATTCCTATAAAAGATTCTCGCAGGCAGAGCTATGACAATGCCTCAAATATGTCTGGAAAGTACTCTGGTGTTCAGTCAAGAATAAAAGAAATTTGCGATTTACGTTGCATGTGCGGAACATTCGCTAAATTTAGTGGGTGTTTTACGAAAGCGGTATCATTCTTTCAATTTGTACAAAAATTGTTAAATTTTTTCTCGGCATCGACAAAACGGTGGAAAATTTGCTAAAGAAAAAAAATCAATTTGCTGACTACAAAGATACATTTGAAAGAAAAATACATTCGCAGCACAAGCATCACATTTTTTGAAGGATCATCAGAGACTGCACAGTTGAGAGGTAAGGATAAGTTTCGTGTAGATACTCTCATTCCCATAATTGACACATTAAATACACATTTAAAGAAACGTTTGGCAGCATACCAAGAAATTTATAGTCAATTTAGTTTTCTTTGTCAGTTAACAACAATTGAATCTGGCGAGTTGATCAAAAACTGCAAAAAATTTTCAGAATTTTACCAATATTTAATAAACTCAGCAAAGCAATCAGCGGATTTAAGTATCTCAAACTTACATAACCTAATAAAATCAGATAAATTGGAAGAAACTTTTCCAAATGTAGAAATTGCTACGAGAATATTCCTTTATCTTATGGTTACCAATTGTAGTGGAGAGCGGTCATTTTCGCAGCTTAAGAGAATAAAAAATGAATTGCGAACAACAATGTTACAAGAACGACTGATTAGTTTGTCAATTAAGTGATATCGTTCAAAAAATTGACTTTAAAGATATAATAGAAGATTTTGCTCAACAGAAATCCCGAAAGAAATCGTTATCTTAATATCGTAATCACACACACACACATACCTACACGCATCATCATTAATGACATTTGTATCATACTGTATTTGATTACCTTTATTAAAGGTAAAAAATTTTTTAGTATAAGTCGTTCTTTTACTTTCCCTAAATTCTTCTGTGTCCAAGCAAGGGAAGCGGTAACAATCGCCGATCGTTGGTTATTTTATTTCAGATTGACTCTTTGACAAAACGAGAGTTTCGACCATTGATTGACCGTGACAACGTAGATGCGAAAGATGCGTGCGGCACTTGTTATTATGAATGTTGTACATATGTATGTATGCTCGCATTTGCTTTCGTAAACATACAGGCAAATGTACCAAAGTAATAATATACATACATATGTATATGCCATAGGAATTCTGTTGGTGCAAATATGGAAATGATAACGAAATAATGCGAATATGCATATTTCATGAAGGTCATCAATTTTCTTTGAATAAATGAAGTTCATTTGGCACATCTTCACTTTGTAATAGTCGAAATAAATATAATTTATTTCTAATATTAATTTATTTAAAAATTGAAAGATTAAATTAAAGAGAAATAGAATTAAAATTATTTTAACCAAATTTTTCCCGATTTTGTAAAAAAATAAAAATTTTTACCACTTTTCGGAAAAAAATGGTTCATTTGATACAAAATAATCACGCATATGTGATATGTCGTTTTACATATATACAATAGTATTTCTGCCAGAGAACGTGCTCATTTCTACTAAATAGCAGTGAAAATGGTGAATTCCTTTCCATATTGAATCTTTCAGCTCTGTTAGCCGCGCAATCGAACATCGTACAGATTTTAATTTGCACCTTCTTTATATTTTTAGTTTCTCTGCTTTAATGGTGTGTTCACGGATTTGTGGAAGTTCAATTGCTGAAGATCTATAAGTGAATTAATTTTATGCACGACGTTTGTAACCTTCCTAATCCTTTATAGATTGTAATGGTATGCGCGTCCGTATAGTTCGTAATGTCGAGATTTGCCTATGCCATTGGCAACCACAATAAAAGTAAGATTATCCTGGAACAGTGAGTTATAAAATGTTATAT
>NW_017535106.1:8732-10607 GCF_001853355.1 Bactrocera latifrons
ATATAATTCTTTTTTTTATGTTATTAGACATTTTAGCTCTATTCGCCTTTAACTATACATTTTTGATGTTACTTTTGTGAACAAATCTTCCATTTTCTGTAATAATGGTTGTGTGTTTGTTTTCTTTTACAATTTTATTTTTATATCGTGGTGAAAGTTTAGATCCTAATCTGCATTTTGCTTAACGAATATTGTCTGCCCTTTTTAGTTTCTTTGCGATCCTTGTTATGGTTTCCTAGGTCAGTTGCCTGTTTTTGTTTTAGTTTTTCTATGTTATTCTGTCTACTTCTACCGTATTCCTCAGGGTCTGTGGTTACGTTTCTACCGAAAAATATTTCTAAGGGCGTTTTTTTGTTACGGAATGTATTGAGTAATTGCACTTATAGACTGCTCTGTCCAATAATTCGTCAACTGTCCGATGTACCTGTTTTGTTTTTAGGTATCTCATAATTTCTGAAAGGGTGGAATGGAATCTTTCATCCTGTCCGTTTACAGAGCTCTTGTAGGGCGGAGCTTTAAAAACATTTATACCTAGCAGAATTAAAAGACTTTTCGTTATCTACTATAACGCACTTGGGTACTCCATAATAAATAAAATGTCGTGCAAAGGTTTTTTTTTTATATCTTCTATTGATTTTGACTKGATTATTCTTGCTTGTGCAAGTTTTGAAAATTTATCTATTGCTTTAAGACTAATTTTTTTTAATTGAGAATATGTCTACGTGAAGTGTATGTGGGGTTTCTGTAATTGCTGGACTTGGAGGATGTCTGTCATATTTTTCTTCCTTGCATACTTGCCATTGTTTTACCAATGTAGCTATTCTTTGTCTCACTTTCGGAAAATAATATTTTTCTGATAATTGCAATTTGTTTTTCTGAGCGTTCCTATGAGCCCCGTTGTGAATCTGTAAAATTATCTCATCCTGGTCTGTTTCTTTTGTTATGTCTTCTACATTCATTTGAGTAAATCTGATTTTAAAAGACCTAAAATGTTCTGGATACAGTCTTTGAATCTGTCCCATTATGTATTCTGTCATGTAGATTCCATTTATTACTGAAGGGTTTAAGTACTTTCTCAATATTTTCATTAGATCATCATCAGAATATGTTGGTTGAAAAACAGTGTGGGTATTTAATATATATAACTATTACATCTTTATTTTGTACTACTTTAAAATTTGATATATCTATTAAATCAGTTATTGTCAATCGTCCATGTTCATTTTTAATTATGTTTTTAATCTCGTCTAAATTTAAAATTGTCGGGTTTAAAATTCCCATTTTTCCTTTAGCTATTGTATTAATCATATTTTGTAAATTAGTTATTAGGAACTGATTTTTTCGTTTCGTTAGAATTTTAATATTTGAGTTTTCATTAATATTATTATTTGTTTCAGTTAATTGGTTAATTATTTCAAAAATTTTAGAATTTGTAATGTATTGTTTATCATTATTTTCAATTAATTCATTTAATTTATTATTTATTACCACTAGGTCGTCACGGGATGGTATTCCTGCTATCCACTTCCATAGTGTATTCATTTCATTTATTCCTCTCCTATATCTTGTATCCTTAATTTGTAGTTGTTCTAATAAAGTTTCTATGAGTTCCACTTCTGGATCTGTGTCTAAATCGTTAATATATGCTTTGCCTTGTTCATTATTTTGCTCAAACTTTTGATATCTGAATTCTTTATTATAATAATTTGTGTCTGAACTTATAAGTTCTCTAAAGTACGTTAAATTAGTGATGTGGAAAATATCTCCATAGTCATAATACAAAGCTAAATATCCGTCTTCTAATACTACGTAATCTTCTCTTGTGTAGTCCACAATGTCTGCCATTGTATTAGTAATTAATGTTAGAATAATTAA
>NW_017535106.1:11445-13356 GCF_001853355.1 Bactrocera latifrons
CATCCTCTAAAAATATATATTCAAGATTTAATATTATCTTTATGTACTATTCTATTTCTGTAGTTAATTCTAACTTTATTCCCTAAGTCCTCTTTTAGTACCTGTTTCTTGTATCTAGGATTTACTTTATTTCTTTCTCCTGTAATCTTTTCATATATAACATCTCCGCATAAATGTGTTTTATTAATTCCATTTTTATTATGTCTTTCTAGCATCTTAATTTGTGCTGATAAAAGTTTGTCTGGTAAAATATCATGAGAGACTCTATTACACAAATGGTTTCTCATTAGTTACCGAATGTATAGTTTTATTATATTGTTGAACAGCTCTAAATATTGATTCTGAAAAACTTATTAAATTATATTCTTGTTTAATACATCGCGAAATTTCAATTATTGTTGAATGTACCCTCTCAATTTGACCATTCGTTCTACTATGATTTGGGTTACAACAGAAAATTTCTATTTAAAGTCTCTGCATCACGGACTTAAATTGTACCGTAATGAATCCTGGTTCATTATCAATTGTTAACTTCTTTATATTAGGAAAACTTTGTAATATTTCTAACATTTTATCTTCTAAATTAATCTTATCTTATATGAATTTGTTAGTAAATATTTCTCTTATTTTCGCTTGTATTTCGTATAGATCCTCTATTGAGCAATGTATTGCCGTAACTATATTTCATATTCAATTAAATGTCTTATTTTTCCGAATTCTTGAATTTGATCATGTATTGTCAATCTATTTTTACTTAGTAAAATTTGTTGTTTAAATTGGTTTAATGGTTTTTTCGTCTCGGGTATTTGAGTGTGATCACTACTTTCGGCTGAATGTTGGGTTAATGTGGTTAACGATTCGTCGGATAAATTATTAAGAAATTGTCGTGATAGAGCATCTGCTATCACATTCGTTTTACCTGATTTATATATAATTTATGCTCCATATTCTCCAATTAAAGCATGCCATCTTTTCATTTTGGCATTTGTATTTCTAGGTGAAACTGCAAATGTTAGTGGTTGGTGATCGTTCTGAATTTAATGTTTTAGATATAAATGTAATAGGTTTTCCCCCTCGGCTTAAGACTCCATCAATAGCTCCATTTGATGCGTCTGTTGTTAATATAAATGTTTCGTTAAAATTTAGATGAATTAGTTCAACTTGATCTACTAAAATAGATTTAAATTTCTCAATTGCCAAAAGTCCTTCTTGTTCCAGTCTAATTTTAATTTTTTTAGACATATGTTGTGAAACTCTTCCGTTTTCACCTGATAAATGTATTGTTAATGGTTTTGCTATTTTAGCATAATTTTTAATAAACTTCCTAAGAAACTTCGTAACTGTCGGAGAGTTGTTGGAACCGGAAAATTAAAAATTCTTTCAACTTTTTTGGATCTGTCTTTATAACATTATTTGCAACAATATATCCCAAAAATTATACTTCTTCTTTGTAGAATTTAGATTTTTGTAATGAAATTTTCATATTTGCGTTTTTAGTACTTCTATTATTATACTCGAATGTTTTTTATGTTCCTCGAAGCTTTTTGAAAATACAATTATATCGTCAATATAAACGTGACAAAAATTTCCAATAAAGTCCCTTAAAACATTGTCAATCGCCCTTTGAAATATACTACGCGCGTTCTTTAAACCAAATGGCATTCTTAAAAAGTCGTATGTTCCATTATTTACTGAAACTGCAGTTTTTTCAATACCGTGTTCTTTAATAAGGATCTGGTGAAAGCCTGATTCCAGATCTATTGCGGAAAAATATTTTGAACTTCCTAAATTTGAAAGTATTATATTGCTATCCAGAATTGGATATTTATCTGATTTCGTTACTTCATTTAATTTTTTATAATCAATTACCATTCGTAATTTCGGCGTACCGTCTTCATTTACACCTTTTTT
>NW_017535106.1:13701-15025 GCF_001853355.1 Bactrocera latifrons
ATTTGCCGGTATTTCCGTCGGCTGGCGCTTTAGAAGTCTTTGCTTCCAAAGTAATTTCGTCCTCCTCGATCTTTAATTTATCCTTACTTATTTGATGCTCATATTTGTATCCTAAACTAAATATAATCCTCTTTTTCATTATTTATTATTAACTTCTTTTTTTCCAAGTTAATCACCGCATTAATGTCCTTCAAAAATTTGTATCCTTTGTATATCTGATCAAATTATCGATTTCGTAGAATATTTGTTTTTTACCGAATAATGTAATAAAAGCGTAATATCGAAAATCCATTAATTGTTTTTACTCTCTTTTGTATGTCTAATTTATTTTTATTTTTGTATATTCCTGATTAAATATAACAACTAGTTGCTCCCGTTAATTTTGACCGGTAACCCTGTTATTTAGAAAAATATATGGCAGAGTTAATTTTCGCCTAAAAAATGATCCCCTTTAAGATTATTAATGCGCTGTGTCTTAGTCGGTGGCTGCACATACTGTTGTGTACTTCCATGTGTCCTTCTTTCTAAATTGTTTTGGTTAAAGGTTGTTGGCTTTTGCAACATACGGTTGCGTGTATGGATGCTTGAATCGACATCCATTCTTGTAGGTCGTGGTTATTCTGATCACCCATTCTTTGTTTGTAATTCCTTTGTGGCTGGACTTGTTGGAACCGTAAATTATTATTGAAATTACCGTTATTGAATCTGTTGTTATTAAAGGTATGTTGCCTGTTATTGTTGTTAAGATTTGAATAGTTTTGATATTTTCCAAATTGAAATGCGAAGGTCGCCCGCCTATTGTTAGATTCTAATTCTTATGCTTTTGCCAGAACATTTGGTAAATCGCTTGGCGATAGTGAAAATTGTATATTTGCTAAGCTTCCGTTTAGCCCCGTTATGAATGTGCGTCAGGCATCTCGACTATTTTGGCATTAAATTCTTTARTTACGTCACTATCTTATCCGTAAGTCATTATGGTTTCGTGTATTAACAAGGCTAATTTCTCAATAAGGTTAATGAGAAATTAATATTCAATTATGGAGTAATTGCCTTGACGCAAAATACTCATTTCTTGCTCAATTATGTGAGCTGGTCGCTTATCGGCGTAAGCGAAATCTAATCGCATCAAAATTAAAAACTGTTCCGTGGTTGGACAAAATGTCATTAGCATCGTGAGTAATTTTATTTCTTAATATGGTCAATGCAGCAAAATACCTACGGCTGCCTCTTACGTATAAACTCATTGCATTGTTAGCCGATTCCCTCCAGCTAACATATTTGTTCTGTTTTCCCTCAAATTCTGGTAAAGACTTTACTACTTATA
>NW_017535107.1:0-10173 GCF_001853355.1 Bactrocera latifrons
ATGGATCAGACGACCAAAAATGCCTACTGTGGGAAGAGCTCTGACTGCAGATGAATTAAAYTTGAGTTTCTTGAAAATTGTCCAGGTGATTCAACATTCCGAGTTTGCCAGCGAAATCCAAAAACGGACGAAAGGCACGACACTACCCGCAAACTTGCAAAAACTCAACCCGTTCTTGCATGAGTACTCGGAGATGTCGCTTTCTTTTAAGTTAATCCGCGTAGGAGGTCGCCTATTAAATGCACCTCTCCCATACGATGCCAAATTCCCATTATTATTGAATAAAAATTCGCATTTCGTTATCACTTATTTACGGTTCCTGCACTTTCGAAATCACTACGCTGGGGCAAAAGCGTTGGTTGCGCTTCTTCGAGAACGCATATGGCTAATTAATGCCAGAGAAGCTTGCAGTAGAACCATAAGAAATTGTACACACTGCTTTCATTACAAGCCGAAGTTGCAAACCCAAATAATGGGAAACTTGCCAGTTGAAAGACTTCGAGCCTTACGACCCTTTCTGATATGTGGCGTAGATTTTTGTGGTCCTATATATACAACGTTAAAAATACGTGGTCGACCACCCGTAAAAACTTATATAGCAGTTTTCGTTTGCTTCACTTCAAAATCAGTACATTTAGAATTAGTCTCGGACCTGTCTACTAATTCTTTTATTTTCGCCCTTAAAAGGTTCATTGGTCGCCGAGGGATGCCTCAGAAAGTATTCAGCGACAACGCAACCAACTTTGTCGGCGCCAACCGCAAGCTGCGCGAGCTGAAGGAAGCGTTCCTATCGCAAGCCCCAGAACTAATGGGGTTCGCAGCCGAAGAAGGATTCAGCTTCGGCTTTATACCACCCAGGGCRCCGCACTTCGGCGGATTATGGGAGGCGGCCGTGAAGTCCGCCAAGCATCTAATCGTCCGCGCACTCGGCAACACTCTACCCACGACGGAGGAACTCTCAACACTACTGGCCGAAGTGGAGGCCATCTTGAAAACTCGTCCCTTAGCAGCGTTGGGACAGGACCCCAACGACGGAGAAGCACTAACTCCAGCGCATCTTCTAATCGTTTGTCCTCTGCGACCACTGCCGCCAGCATAAGTACCAACGGACCCAATTCGCTGCTGCGAGAGATGGCAACTTGTTTGYTGTCTCAAGCAACAGTTTTGGCGACAGTGATCCAAAACCTACATGACGGGCTTCAGGAACGCAACAAATGGCTGCACCCCAAACGCAACCTGCAACCAGGCGATCTCGTCCTCGTTCACGAAGACAACGTGCCGCCGCAGCAGTGGGTAATCGGACGCGTCGTCGCAACCGTCGAAGGCCAAGACGGCAAGGTACGAGTGGCAGACGTGGCAACCAAGGCGGGCACAATTAAGCGCCCAATTCACAAACTCGCATTGCTGCCCATGGATGTTGAAGGATCCTGATCTTGTCAAGGTGGCAGGTGTTGCGTCAAGCGACTTATGTATATGTATATGTTTAACCTAAAATKAAATTAAAATTAATTATTTTTCTGAAATGCATTTTATATTTAAATAATAAAAAGTTTTCCTTTCATTGTACTTACCCTAATAATGTTAAATATACTTACCTTAATCTATTACTATAAGTTAACAAAATGAACTACTCACCACTTTTTTGTACATACCTGTATACTTCCATTCCAACTGTTTTATCCCGTTAGTTTTAAGATTTAGGCTAAGCAACTAGATGAACTGGAATAAAGAAATGAATTGTAATTAGACCGGACCAAGATCGCACGCGTTTCACTTTTTCGCTAATTTCTCGTCGCAATATCGAAGTGCAGGCAATTGGTTGAGTTTTAATTTTAGTGAATTCACGTGTCCCGACTACTTTATCTCTCAAAAACTCTTGAGAATTTTCAAGTATAAAATGTTCGGTTGCACTAAGCTCTTCCTTACTTGTTATTATTATTACTGTTTTTTTTTCTTTCTTGAAGTAAAAAAAAATATGTGAATGATTCTTACAAACATGATTTTTTAAAATGCTTATGATTTGAAATATAATTTAGGTATTTATGAATTGTATTGACTTTTTACATAAAGAAATAAAAATTGTTATACGAGTATGTCCATCCCCTGGTTCTAAGCTACCCTCCCACCAATTTTCAGTTAAATCGGTTTAGCTGTTTTTGAGTTATTACTAGTGTAACTAACACAACTTTCTTTTATGTAGACATATATATAATATAACAGAAATGGTTAATAACGACACACATCAAAATAAACCTGAAGGAGTTATACAACCAAAGCAATTTGATTCTAGTTGATTTCATAAAGGCTCATCCCGATTGCTTAACGCATAACACGGGCCGCCCCACAGTTAGAAACCTAAATCCAGACAAACACGGAATAATGCCACCAACCAATATCAAAGCAGTAATAAACAATAAAAAGCTACGCCCTGTGAGGAAGGAGTCACAGAGAACGTGCCATTTTTGTAACTCATCCCTGTTAACAGGCACCCACATCCTCAAGGAATGCCAATGCTTAAACTTCCACCGATCCCCACTATTTCAACAAAACCCCACATTCATACTAAACACCCCTAACCAAGACAATGTCAAAAATATATTTAATTATGTAAAACTTTTAAATATTCATAAATTAATATACATATATATAGTAAGTTATATATTATATCATGTAATGAAATGTAACTGATAGACTTATTTGCTAGAGCCTTTTTAAATTTTTTTTGCATATGGATCAAGCAGCTCACGACTTCCGGTCTTTGACCAAGTATCCTCTGGGTAGCCTAAGAACATCCGTTTAAAGGCGAGCTAAAGTGAGAAGGCGAAACATCCTCCCATGAAAAATAACAATCACCCTCGGATGAGAGACCGCCCTACTAATGGGCGTCAAGCACCTGTAATATCCGGTCCCTTAATGAGAAGGTGCCGCTGCCCAGCTGGTTGAAGTCCTCGTTAGAGTGAAGGATGACATCACCGCCGTCCAAGAAATGCGATGGACGAGACGAGGACTGAGACGAGTAGGTCCTTGTGGCATTTACAACGTCTCCATATGAAAGAAGGCAAATTCGGTGTGAGATTCGAGGTGGGAGAGAGGCTCCGTCGCAGAGTACTGTCCTTCACCTCGGTGGATGAACCTCTATCCACAATCCGCACCAAAGCGAAGCTTATCAACATATCGCTGATTTGCGCACACGCCCCGACAAAAGAGAAGGACCATGTGACCAAAGTGCTTTCTATGAGTACTTCCAGCGCACCTATGAGAGGAGCCTACGCCACAATGCCAAAATTATGCTTAGCGACTTTAACGCCATTGAGGGCAAAGAAGTTATCTTTGGCATTACGGTCGATAAATAACGCCTCCATGATGGAGCATCCTCAAATGGGTTTAGGCTGACCGACTTCCACGGCGCCCGAAATATGGTTATTTGTAATACAGGTTACAGTATAAGAAAATTCATAAAGCTACCTGGCTGTCTCCGGCATAGACGGAAGACACGTTTCTAGTGTTTTAGACATGAGTACGCTCCGAGGTCCTAACATAAAATCGGACCACTAGCTTGTCGCACATCAACAAACAAAAGGAAGGTTCGACGTCGATAAACTGGATTCAAAACAGACAGCCGAGTGATATTCTACTCGCCTTGCACTCCTGCTCATTTCGGCATTTCAAGCTCCTTACGTACAGCTGCAATCGAAATCATAGGTTTTCGGAGTAGAGAAAACAGACTGCCTACCTCGCCACGTTACGATTGACCACAACACGTGCGGGATGGGATAGATACTTAGAGTTTAAGAGAGAAGCGAAACGCCTTTGCAGACAGAAAAAGAGATAGACCGAAATGAGTGAGTATAAAGAGCTTGACAAGGTGGCAGACATGGGTAAAGCTCGAAAACTCCTCTTCCAAAAACTGCGGCGACTGACATAAGGTTTCAAGACCGAAGCATACTAAAATTATGGAGATCACTTTTAAAGGCTGTTGAGTGGCAGTGAACTTACAACGCCAGGAGAAGGCAAACCCGATTCCCCAATCGACGCCGGCCGAGCGATTCAAACTGGGCGCCGAAGAACTGGTAAGGAGCTTGAATCAGCTCCTTTGTAAAATATGGTCGGATGAAAGCATGCCTAACGATTGGAATTTAAGTGTGCTCTGTCCAATCCGCAAAAATGGTGACCCCACAATCTGAGCCAACTACCGTCGAATAAGTCTAATACACATAGAGTATAAGGTTCTAACGAGCGTATTGTGTGAAAGGTTAAAGCCCACCGTAAACAAACTGATTGGACCTCATCAGCGTGGCTTTAGACCTGGGAAATCAACARTCGATCAGCCAAATTTTGGAAAAGACCCGACACACACCACCTCTTCGTTTGTCTTTATGCCGCGATGATGTCTGAAATTGGTATCCCCGCAAAACTAATACGGCTATGTAAACTGACTTTGAGCAACACCAAAAGCTCGCTCAGGATCGGGAAGGACCTCTCCGAGGTGATACATGATATACACGCAGGTTCTGCAATTTACTTCCGAGTGAAATTTTGTGGAAAATACCTTCTGTACCTAATTTGACAAAATTTTTACAAATTTTACTCGGAAGTGAAKTGCCAGAACCTGCCTGATAAACATTTTTTTTTCGAGGGTACATTAATGCTTTTTGACTTTAATTGCTTGAAAAATGCTACTCTTTTCAATAATGCTGACACATCGCGTCCAGGATTTGTTGACAACTTAATAAAATTAAGTTTGAACTATTTTCATTCAATTTTATTAGTTTTAATCGAGTCTCGAAAATATATAATTTTAGTACATATTTAGTTTAGGGCTGCACGGTACACGATATTTTTGGGTTTCTGTTCCGCGACGTAAATAAGCAGTGAGGAAGGTTTTCCAACACGGGAACCCGCCGCATAGAGCTGGCCATGTGAAAATCAAGACATTTCTAAATTTATGCCGCATACTTTCAGCGACTGCCCTTGTGACTTGTTTATTGTCATCGCAAATGCAAGTTTCACTGGGAACTGCAAACGTCTGAATTGGAATGGCAAATCTGTTGAAGTTAATGGAATTCGAGGAAGTAAGCATTCCTTTAGCTTGAACGGGCCTTTCAAAATGCTTGCCACTATTAAATTGTCCATTAGCTTGGTCATAATAACTACAGACCCAACTTTGAGACGCAAATTATGAGGCGGCATCAAAGAGTTTAAGAACTCCAGTGGGTAATTTACTACCTCGTCTTCATTTTCAACGCGATCGATTGATTTATATGACGACAGATCTCCCGGAATTTGATTTTGGATCGTCCAATTCAAGTCGTTGACATCCATATTTTTTGCTGCTAAAATGCGCGCGTACTTAATCAATCGTAGTTACCGTAATTTTGAGCAATATTTGGATATACACTACTGATTGGTTCATATTTATTAGATGTGAATTGGCAAATCGTAGTTGGAATCGATATTAATCCACTGCAAGGATCTATCGGAACTTGTCCATTTCAGATTCGCAGCAGCTCTTTTGAAAAAACCTCCGCAGTTCTGTCGTTTTGCAGCAAAACTCGCATATTCATGGTCAAAGAAATGGTTTTAATAAATGTTTTAACAACTCTCCACAAATGCGATGACTCCAGACATGCGTTTAGCTCATCCGCCGCCGTTGATTTTGGAATCACGGGAAATGTATGTCTAAAGTCGCCCGACAGCAATACAATCACTCCTCCAAAGCAACGATTATTGTTGCGCAAATCTCTCAGAGTTCGGTCGAGTGCTTCTAATAATCGCTTGTGGGCCATTGTGCATTCATTACATATGATTAACTTACATTTTTTTAAAACTTGTGCCATTGTATTTGCAAGTTTAATGAAAGYTTTAATGCTGAATGTGCCGTTCTTCCACCTTCTAACAGTGTTGCAGCAATCCCGGTAGATGCAAGAGCATTTATTAGCTGATTGTATGCACTGCTTTGCTGTTCATTCAACAGTGGAACATTTGTTTGTACTTGTTGTTGCAAGTGAGTTATATCGTAAGCACGCTCGCGTTCCAATTCGCGACTCACTAAATCCCTTGTTTGACGACTTGGTGCCGGTATATGAACTTCAATCAATAGTTTTCCACTCATAAGTAAACATAAATCTTCAATAAGGACTAATGCTTCATTGTAGATGTCAGAGTTCATTTGTAAGTCGACATTTCTTGTCGCTAATCGCAGGCGATGCAAAATATCTTCTGCCATGTCATCTTTGTACGTATCCCATAATAGACGCGGGTTTTGAAGGCTGACATGTCGAAATTATAATAGCGAAAAGTGTACGAACTGCAGTGGCTGGTGAAGAAGCTATTGCATCCGCTAGCGTTTGATTCCAGTGATTGTCGTGTTCAAGCAATTGCAATTGTTGACATGCTTCTCGAAATGTTGCACAAATGATACCATCTAAAGTAGGGTGGGTCGGTTCCGGACTTTTTTCGATTCGGGATTTCTAATAGGGCGGAAAAGTTGCCTTAGTACTTCCTGATTCCAATGCAGCTTTTTTCATTTCGCTCCTATCTCGGGAACGGTTCATCCTACRGCCATGATCACGGTAGCAAATGACGTGACGAATAACTTTTGTTTTATACATTTTGCCATGAGATGCGTATTTCAGGCGCTAGATAGACAATTTCACGATTTTAGGCGAATTTCCGAAATTTCAAGGCCGAAGTTGGGGTTGAAGATGCAATCCGATCTCAAAGCAAAAAGTTGCATTGGAATCAGGAAGTACTAAGGCAACTTTTCCGCAATATTAGAAATCGCGAATCGAAAAAAATCCGGAATCGACCCACCCTAATCTACAGTCCTCAATGATTCAAATGAAGTTGAACCGCGTACATTAATCAAAGCAAACGTAGGTAAAAGCAATCATCGTTCTTTGGATGGATTATGTAAATTCTTCCCAATGCATCAGGTGAAAAAACACCTGGTTATCTATCTATCTACCGGATGGCCGTTCTTCCTGCGCAACCATTTCTTCGACGATGCATTACATGTATAATACCGAGGCATCTCCGAGTAAAGCAATGTTCTCGCGAACGGATCACTGGCGCAAGTTGCAAAGAAACTTGTTAAAGTGGTTGCTGGTGGTATTTAAGTTCGCTGTACTATGCTCTCTGCGTTGAAATAAACTCGCTGGCCATTCTCCAAATGAGCTGCCAGATGCACAACAGTAGGATGGCGTTCATGAATTGCAAATGAAAATATTATCCAGACACTTAATTGTTTTTACTGAATTACAATACTCAACATTTATATGTGTTTTGAATGCCTTAGATAAAATTGTCCGACATACAAACCGAAGATTGATCGTGTTCTCCGCATGGCCCATGAACCATATTGGCCATCACCACTTCGTACAACCCTGGATCTATTTAAACATCAGGAATTTCGACGGAAATGATGTCATCAATTTGGTCAGGTGTAATTTTCTCCACCATACAAAGAAGAATGTGTACGTGGATCAAACCTCTCTTCTGCCACTCCACTGARTACATTCAGCATCGAATAGTGCCATATACACGTTGTTTCGTAATAAAGTCCATCAAACATCTGAGTTTTTGTTTAAACACGCGTGCTGTAACGTCGTGGCGATCGCGTTGTTTCGTAATAAAGTCCATCAAATATCTGAGTTTTTGTTTAAACACGCGTGCTGTGACGTCGTGGCGATCGCTTGGTGATTGACCGGGATGCAATAGATTCGTAATGTCTGGCCATTTTGGATTGCAAGTAAATGTAACAAACAAATCCGGCCGTCCATAATTGCGCACGTAAGTCATCGCATCCTGGGAGTACTCATGCATGTGTCTAGGACTGCCAATGTATGTCGATGGCAAAATATAGAGTCGACCAATATCTGTAATATCCGCATCACCATTCATTGCATCTCTTAAGTGAATATACTCTTCATATCGCAACTTCGACTGATTGTTTCGCATGTAATTAAGTCGTTCTGTCTCAACTTGAACGTACATGTCAACTGCATACTGTTGAAATAACCGTCCATATCTCAGTAAGTGGTTGTCATAGTTTTGGCGAATCATCATTCGATATGCGTATAACTTCATTGAACTGACTTTTTTATTTGTCTCGACACCTAAAGGCTTAAATTACCTATATGAAGTAGCAAACAAATATTTTTTTTACAAACCATTCGCCGGATTTATCATCTTATATCCTAAGTGATATCCGTCTTCTCCACGGCAGAACATGAGCGGATATTGCATTGCGTCGTWAGACCGATGTGTCTCACTTATCCGTTTTAGTGCGTTTTGAGTTCTACGTTTGATAACAACATCACGCGACTGCGAATTTTCTCCAACAACAACAACTGATATTTCGCTAACTGTAGGTGCATTATATTGTCTTTCATGTGTCCCTGTTGGTCTTTTGTCCGCTTGTATGATTATACTATGATCTTCTATTGGCATACGTTCCAACGAAATCGTAAACAGTTTAATGACTCCATTGTGTTCGTGTAACATTTGCTGCAATTGTTCGATTATTTCTCTTTTCGTTGTATTGAAGATAGCACAATGCCGATTTACTTCATCATGTGAATCTCCCAGAAAGTAAATTTGGAGATATTTGTGTTCTTGATCTGGATGCGGCAACAGCGATCCAGCGAGATGAAAAATTTGCCCATGAACCTGTATAATTGGAGGAAAGCTCTGTAGTTTCTGTCGAATATTGTTTGGCAAAAATACTTTAAACGTTGGATTGTAATTTTGTTCATTTACAATTTTGTTGTACATTTTAGTGTGCTTTAAGAAATGGCTCGAGTGAGGAGATTCACCGTAAAGCAGCTGGAACAATGGCTGTGGTGGTGGAAGCAATTCTGGCAACTTAACCTTTCCCCCGGCGCAACATAACCCTGGCGGTTCATTTTTAAATTTGACTGCATTGCAATATTGACAAACTACTGACATCTGACCGATTTGAACAGATGCGCTATATTGAATGTTTGGATCATATCAAAACCCTGCCCGTTCAATGTTCACAAAAGAAAGATGTTGCCGCTGTTGTCGTCAAATAATCGCATGTTGTGATCTTACTTCATTACTTTGGCGAGCACGAACTTCACTTCTTCTCGAACGTTGTTGCTGATTGTGAACTTCCCTTCTTCTCAATCGTTCTTGCTGATTGTATGTTTGGTTGAAATCTTCTAACTGGTGCGTGCTATTCTCCAGCAGTCTATTTCGTGGTGATACCCTCTCAATAACACTTTCTCTTTGACGTGCTCTGCTATTTCGTGTTCTCCTTGCGGCCTGGGAACTCCGAGAAGTGTTACCATACGTACTGACTCTTGGCATCGTAACAAATATCTAATTGGAAATGATTATTAATTTGCATAAAGTTCATATAAGGTTTTACGGACCAATAACTTACCTTTGAAAACTCCAAAAATGAATGAGTTAAACTAAGGAAGCAGATCAATTGAATGATAAATTCCAATGTACATAAATCGAATCAAATTCACCAACACGCTAAATCACTTTCACTAAATAACTCACTTTTTRAAACAAAATATCGTAACGAAGATTTTTGTTGCCACTGCTTCTTACAAGTATAAATTGCTGAGGTATACTCGCCGTGTCCAGGGTTCGTTACAATGAATTTGTAAATACTGGGGCTCTTCTGTGAATCGTACTTTATTTTATTTAACTTATATATTTTAGTTAAAGCAACAAAATTGTCTCCTGTGTTTTACTGTCTTCGCCCGAGGAGAGTGCTGTCAGGGTAACGGTTCCGTGTGGTCCGTTAGGACAATACCGTTTCCCGCTCTGCTCTGCTCCTGGGTGCTAGACGACTTGCTGTTCTGTACCACGACAATCACGCTCGGCTACTTCTAACAGCGCTCACGTGGGCTTCGCTGACGATATCCTGCGACGTGCGTTGACGCTCCCGTGCTACGACGACCACGCTCGGCTATTTCTGCCGGCGCTCGTGTAGGTTTTCAATGACGGTGTCCTGGCGGTGTTGACGCTCCTGCGCTACGGCGACTGGGCCCGGCTATCTCTTCCGGTGCTCCTGTATGCTTTGATGACGATATCCTGGCGTATACGTTGACGCTCGCGTGCTACGACGACTAGGCCCAGCTACTTCTGCCGGAGCACGTGTAGGCTTCAATGACGCTGTCCACGTTACACTCG
>NW_017535107.1:10683-11737 GCF_001853355.1 Bactrocera latifrons
CACATTCGCAACATGTTGCGTTGGGATGGCGTGTGTTGCTGGGATGGCGTATATTGCTGGCACTGGCATGGTTTTACCGCTGCGTATGCATGCTTGTTGTTGTTTCGTCTGCTTGTCTGATTTCTCCGTCTCCGTGGTTATCCCGCCGTATTGCTTGCGTGGCGTGTTTTTATTGCATTCGTGTTGCTTCAGCTTCTTGTGTTTCTAGAAATGTCGTGTTTTTCCCGTTATGTTGTGAACAATAGCGTGGGCCTTTATGGGTTGTGTGGACTAAATTCTGCATAGATATTTAGTTYTCACAATATATCAATATATCAGTAAAGCAGGGCGCATTTTTATTGCCCTCTAAATTTTGCGTATTCGATTGCAAAGCAAAATTGACGTTTAATTTAATTGTTGTAAATTTTGTTTTTGTTTCATAAATCTGCCATTTCCATAAACCAAAAATAGGACGTAACATAACCAAAATTACGATATAACCGCTACTGTCACCGATAAATAAACAACCAAAATATCGTGCTAGGTGGAAAATGAGATAAATATATGGTGGATTAACCCAAAATAATTAAAGATTGTATTGGAGGTATCACACTTTTGAAGATATTCACCTTAAAAATTCAATTTGTTTGGAAGGTGCTACGCCCCCTTTTCCGATTACCCCTTCTTTTGTGTGTAAGAAGGCTTTTGATACCATATAGGTCTATATCAATTTTCARGTCCCTACCTTGAACCCTTTCACATACATTCTGCTTAAAAAGTTTAGTTTGTGTGGGAGGTACCACGCCCCCTTATTCGATAGCCCCGGTTTTATAGGTGAGAGTGGTGTTGTTATGCTGTAGCTCTGTACCAATTTTCATGTTCCTACCTTTAACACTTTTGAAGATATTCGACTTGAAAAATTCAATTTGTATGGGAGGTGCCACGCCCCCTTACTATTTTGTTCTGATTTTATTTATTTTTTTTTATTTTATAAAAGCTTACATAATAATACAATTATTATACAAACTTAAGAAAATACGCAGCACTAGCATCATGGGCTATCGGCCGACTGGTT
>NW_017535107.1:19972-20950 GCF_001853355.1 Bactrocera latifrons
ATATAAAACAATAAAAAATTAATTCACAAACAAAGCACGAGCGTAATATAAACGCAGAACAAACCGTTATACCGTTTTAACAAACTCAATAAGCAAAGAGSGAARASCAACCGGTTACGATGACAGTTCGACGGTGAATGTTCTGATTTTAAGACATGACTTGCGCGGGTAATAACAAACAAATCCCCCAAAGGAAGTATTTAAGTTAGTTCAGCCGTTTTCGAGTTTTAGCGTTACAGCTGTACACCATTTCATTTTTATATATATAGATTTCATTTTTATATGTATAGATAACAATTTAGTCTTTATTTTGTCAAATTTTAAATGTGGAAATATCCATTATGTCAGTCATTGTCAGTATTACAATTTGATTTTTTGGTTATATTTTCAATTTCACCCAAATGCAGAATTGCCGTTCTTGTTTTCCCCATTGTTATTGTATTAACTAAGTTGAACAATTCCACCATTAAAATTTAGTTCTTCGTTTTATTATTAGTTCAACATCTGCCTTTTCGTGTATACTTTCTACCGTTTCTATCAATTGAGTAATGATTTTATAAAGTTTTTAGTTTGTCGTCAATTGTTTATAACTGCTTTCAGTTAGTTCGTTCAATTTATTATTTATTATCACTAGATCGTCATGGTATGGTGTACTTGCTAACCATTTCCATTATGTTCCTAACTCGTTTATTCTTCTTTTGTGTCTAGTATCTGTTTTTTGTAATTGTCTTAGCAAAGTCTCTATAAGTTATATTTCTGATTGCCCTTCTAAATTTTTTATATCAAATAAATCATATTCGATAACTTCTTTTGAGTTTTTGTAGCTCATTTTACCATAATAACAATTTGTATTTGATATTATATCCACCCCGGTGAATGAACGTCTAGCCACAATCCGCATCAAAGCGAGGTTCTTCAACATATCGCTGATTTGCGCCCACGCCCCGACGGAAGAGAATGACGATGTGACCAAAGATG
>NW_017535108.1:0-130296 GCF_001853355.1 Bactrocera latifrons
ATAAACCTTAATTTAATACGCTTTACGTGCAAACACCAAAGCGGAAGAAAACCAAACAAACTCTACAATAAACTGGCATATGAAAAAAGTACATGAACAAAAAAATATTCGAACAAATGCACGCACACAAGAACACAAACACATACATATATAGCACTCACCAATTTGTTCGACATTCGCTAAAAAGCCACCGGTGCAAGCGGCACTAACGCTGCCCGCCACCGTATTGTTGCTGCTGTTGTTGTTGCTCTGGCCGTTGGCGGACGCTTGCATATCGCTCGCTTCGCCCGCATAGAACTCCAGCAACAATTGCGCGCCACTCGATTCTATTTGTGCTGGCATATTTAAATTACTTCCGCCGTTCAATTCAATGAGCAACGTCGATGAGAGCGACGGACCGTCACGTACTTTGATGTACTGCGCCGGACAGGGCAAGCGCAAAAAGTTCAAACTCAGCGCAATATTCTCCTCGCCATCCACCTGTAACGAGAGCGAGTAGCGAATACATGAAATCGTAAAACTTTGGAAAAATAAATACAACAAAAAAATAACGTTAATAAAACACACACACACACACACATTGTTGAACGCGCGCGCGTGTGTGTGTATGCGTCGGTGCATGGCAACAAAAATATTATTTAGTGGGTGTATGAAATATTGCTCATATGCCAGCGGGCAGCAAGCGCCAACAACTAGACCGTTAGTTTTGAACGCTTGCTGCGTGCCTAGGCAGACCTGTGCTCCATATGCGCGCTTTGCCTTTGCGTGTGTGTGCTTTTTGTTGTAATAAGTTAGCAGATGTGCTTTCGGTTGTGTGTATATCTGCTTCTGCATATGAAATTTTACGTGCTAGTTGTTTCCTTGTTTGTGTAGTTGTTTTTGTTGGCTTTCTAAGTATCAAGTTGGAGTTGTTTTACGGTTGTTCACTTCATTAAAAACGCATGCGGCTGTTTGTGCGCGGCCATTTGTATGCAAAACTCCGCTATTAACTAACAACAACACCAATAATTCAACTAAAAACTGTTCTAATAAAGAGCAGACATTTGTGGGTGCAGGGTTGCAATTTTTATGGCGGATTAGTTTAGTTTGGCGTAAGATGTGAGTGAGCGGTTTTTGGAAGATATCGTTTCGAGCAAAAGATTTTAATTTTTTTACGCTTTGCTGATAACAATTTAACTATCAAAAAAGTTGGTTCAAAAAGTATATTCGAAGAGAGTAAGGAGTTCTTCAAAGCTTCACAATTGAAGGAATTATCGATATCCAACTAAGCTTTTGAACTTGAGCTCGAGTTGAAATTGTAAACGGCTGAACAAATATTTCATATTAAACTTTTGCTTGAGCTTGAGCCTAAAAACGCCCGAACGAATATTTCATATATCTAAATTTTCCTTTTATTTTGTATCTAATGCCGCAATGAGAGAAATTTTTTCCTAACTATACTTTCATACACTTTCTATATATTTCTCTCACTATTTTTGTAAGCTCCGAACTTTCATTTCAGTCAAAAATGCTTCACAGCTTATTGAGACTTGAGGTAGAAAATAATCCAACAGTTTGATTAACCAAAAGACATGATGAACGGCTGAAATGTGCTCGGATTTGGGTGGGAAAAGTGAAAAGAAAAATGTAATGACCAACTAGATTTTTTTATATTTTAACGGGGCAAATTTAGGTGAGAACGAGAAATAAGAATAATATTGCTATAAAAAAGTAGAATATTGATCCGAACAAGAACAAACATATGGCATAAAGTTATTTTTATGGGACATATGTAAATTTCGGTTAAACTGAAGGCCAATAATCGTATGTCTTTCCATGATAAAATAGCAAACCTTACCGAAGAGAAACGTCAAAAAACAAGAAAAAATATGGTGTCGTTTGCTGTCCTTATCGGTGTACTCCTCGGTCTAGAACCATCAGTCTGACAAGATTCTTTGTCGGACTGTTGATTTTTCAAAAATTTTTCGAGTCTAAGAGTACTAGTTGCTCAGTTTTTGAGCTATAGATCTGAAATTTTGCAGACGGCCGCTTCTCTTCAAAAGACTGCTCATTTGTCGGGATGATCTACATTAGATAACTACAGGGTACATATATCGTTACCTAAAATGCAAAACAACGTATCATAAAAAAAAAACGAAATCGAGTTTTTTGCATACGATTCACTATATCATATTGCATATGTATATGCATGAAATTGGCTATATTACAAAACTAGGCATAAAATTTGAAGCTTCCGGTATCAGATATAACCAATGGATAACCAACACATAACCAATATATAACCAATATATAACCGTTTATTAACCAAAACTCAATTTTTTCAATATGAGTGGTCTCTATCATAACTGTTTCGCTCCGCATTTAAACTTTTAAAAAGTGATATGGCGTTTTGCATTTTAGGTGACGATATGTAGCTGTCATATAAACTGAGCGATCAATTCCAAAAAACTGCTCGTATAGAAAACTTTTCATATTTGACATGATATTTTCACGAAATTTGGTAAGGATTTCCAAGCAAACTGTTCAGTTTGGACAACTATAGCATATAGCTGGCATATAAACTTTACAATCAAAGTCATAGAGTTTCTAAAAGAAATGGACCTGGGCAGGGTTTATAGCACAGGTGCTAACTTCGGTTGCATTCTCTTATTTTTAATATTAATAAAAAATATTTTTTATTATTAATAAAAAGCTTCATTCGATGGCTCATAAGTAACCGTAAGATTTTTCAAAATTTGCGCAAATAATTCACGTTAAAGCTACTTGATATATTAAATATCACTGCATTAGTGTTTTGACATGTTGAAAATTATCGCACGAAAGCCACCCGCATGCAGAGGCAGCAATCTAACGTTACAATCGCAACTGTGGTGAGGTGTCCAATATGTGATTAAGTTGTGGTCGCACTCGCAAAGCTTGATATGTGTGGTGTGTGCGAGAGAGCTTTAAAACTGTCAGTGATTTGATTAAACATAGTGCAAGCATAGAAAAATGTATTGCAACAACAACTAGAAAAATAGTACCAATAAATTCTCTCGGTGTAAAAGCATTTATCATAGTATTAGTAACAAAAACACTTGTGGATATAAATTTCCAAGCATATACATATAAATATGTATGTACATATATATATGATGTATGTTTGGGTATATATGTAGATATGTATATGAGTAATCTCCTATGATTTGCTGGCAAAGCCACACATTCATTTGCGTATAAATGCAGACAGACATACAAAGCGCTATAACGAATGGCAGGCACTCATATATGGAAAGAAATATTAATGTATGTATGTGTATATTTATCTAGTAACTGCGCTGATTACAAATTTCAGTATTCATAATTTATTTACTGTCTCTCAGGCATTTGATTTATCGACACACTTCACTCAAGCGCACACAGAAGCAAACACATATACTTTCACAAGAAAATATATAAAGTTTTCCTTTGTATATTTGCCTACAAAAAATATATAGCACATATATGCATACACACTTACATAAATGTACATATGAATATATGAATCGCTGCTCGTCTCTGTTAAAATATTGTTGAACTTTGCGTATAAAAGAATGCGAGCATGCCACCAATACACATGCATGCACACACATAAACAGGCATATGCAAGTGTATTTGCGCATAGCTTTGTATATTACTTACTAGTTTTACAAAAGTTTTTTCACACTAAAGTTTTTCAAAAAGTTTCGAAACACAAAACAGCAGCAGCAAAGTGGGTAAGCTGGTTAAGAGAGTATTAAAATGAAGCAGAAGCAGCCGCAGAGGTATGTAGCTGCAGCGATGAAAAGCGCAAAATATGTAGCAGTTAAAATGAAGTGTTGTGCAAATCTTGGAAACAGAAACACACACACACACACACATGTGTTGACTGAACACTTGAAGCACACGGCAGCATGTGAGTTGGAGAAAAGGATAAAAAGGTCAACTGCTGATTTGCCCACAAGCCACAAAATGGCAGCAAAATAAAAAGCCAGCAAGCCAACAAGCCAGCAAAAAGTAATAATAATAAACCAGCATACATACTGTATGCTGTCAAAACAAATTTGACATATAAAATATTGTCTGTTTACACAGATTTTACAAATTCAACAAGTGGGATAGCCGATAACATCCTGGTCAGGTGGTTTTTATTATACTCGTATTTGACCTATTGCAAATGCAAGGCTTGTACTCGTATGTGAGCGCTTTGTTAGTATATATATTACAGAATATGACACATATATGCTTGCTTTACAATTTTTAACCCTTTTGCAGCTTTTTTCTAACTTTCAAATGGTTATATTCACTAAATAAATGAGCGGAACAATATATCGTCACCTAAAATGCAAAACAACGTATAATCGAAAAATCGAAATTAATTTTTTTATTGCAATAGTGAAACTACATCAGATTACATAAGATTTTCATTGCCGCAGTCATATATAACCAATATATAAGTATTTTATAACCACTATATAACCGCTTTATAACCAAAACTCAAATTTAGTTTTAATATGGGTGGTTTCTATTATAACGTTTTTCCCTCGCCAGTAAACTTATGGAAAGTGGTGTAACATTATTTTGTATTTCAGGTGAAGATATACGTACAAGTACATACAAGCTTGTGCACATWCATACATATATGTATTTTGCTTATATACTTATGTTTTGAGTGCAGTTATTTGGAAAAACTATGCTAATCTGACTGCTTGCTTATATTTGGGCAAAAAGTAATTTAGTCAGTTGAAATTTTTACTTTCAAAACTAATATTTGTCCACATTGGCAAGTGCAATAACAAAGGTTTTTCAGGAGTTTACAGCAGAGGTCATATCAGAATATAATACACAAAACAAATAAATAAATATTTACATACAAATTTTCTATATGCATATACTACAGTGGGCAAAAATAGTAAAACTTTTTAATTCAAATTTCGCGCGAGAAACCATTCGCCGAAATAGTTTTTGTTTTTTTTGGTTGGTATGACTTTCAGTGACACATGTGAAAACTGTCACATCAAAATAATCATTAAAGTTTAGTATATGCTTGTCTCTTTGAATTACAAAAAGTGCATTTCGCGATTTCCACGATGAGTTAAATTATTCAGCAAAGAAGTTCCATTACATTTTGTGCGCAGAAACAAATTTTTTATTGAATAATTTCAGCGAAATATTCAAAATGTTGAAAAAGAGCTTCCTTGATAATTGTTTGTCGCGAGCAAATGTTTTTGATTGGTACAAATTATTCAAAAATCTATCAACATCAACAGATGRTCAACACGTCAGTAAAATAAAATAGGTGCTTAAGAATCGATGAATAATAGTCAGACTTTTTACAGACACCGTTGGACTATCGGAAGGTTCAGTAAAAAAAGATTCTAAAGATCATTCGGGCTTAAGGGGTCAGTAGGGTAATATTTTTTCAAAAATTTGTCTTTTCTTTGCATTTTCTRTTCCCTTATACCTTTAGAATTAATGTAGTAACCCACTTTACCCAATAAAWTSGGTTYWTGTRTTTCAGRTGATGCAAACATGAGAAATCGTGTCCGCCAGTGAAAAAACGCATCTCATTCATSCAGCCTCTGACAGATGCCAACAAAAAATTCTGAAAAAATTGGTTTATACACTCCACGATATACCTCATGATATGTGAAAAAAGTTCTATATTTATAAATATTTCTATGAAAAAAAATTTCAAAAATACAGGAAAGATTACGCTACTTACCCCTTCAGAAAAGTGAAAGGGCGATTGATCACTAATTTTTTTCGAAAAACAACGTCACGTTAACGTTTGCGAAGCAATGCTTTACGACCACCAGGATGCCGTGAAATATATTAGTACTGCCGATAAGTCTTGTATGTAAGCTTACGATACGGAAATAGCTAATCAATCGGCCGAATATCGTGCAGAGGTGAGCCGAAGCCGAAAAAACACTTCAAAGCAGATTAAAAATTGAGCTTATGTTGACAGTTCTCTTCGATTATCGAAGTGTGGTGTACTACGAATTCTTTCCGACCATAACTCAAGATGAAATGATTATTACTAATCTCAATTTACAATCAAGCTAAAGCTTATCGTACCAGCATGAAATTATGCCCTAAGTAAAAATCAATGTCGCAAAAAAATTGAAAATGTCACCGTAAAATGTGACTGCAAGTCAAGGAGAAACTCTACAAGTGCCCAAATGTCAGCAAACCCCGCTCCAGCTGTCTACCGCCCTGTCGGCCAGTTCATCTATTTATTATTTGATTGTCTCTCCACCGCCACCCCTCTACCCCTGTCACTCCCACTCGCATTCACTCTCGAACTGTCTAACGGGACGCTTTGAAATTCATACAGCCATAAAAGTAAATTAATGCTGTCCGGCGTGACAATGACTTACAGCAACAACAACGACAACAATAATAACCAGCACACAGTGTGCTGTTACTGTCGATGATTATTGTGTCCAGCCAACTCGTGCCATGCAATAAAATATAAGTTTTTTATCTTAATACGTTTTCATTTTTTCGCAGCAAGCGCTGAGCTGAGCTGAGCTGGCGTTGGCCGACAATAATAATAATATGTGCTGCGCACTGCTGTGTTGGTGTACAACTGTGTAAGTGTGTGTACAGTAAGTGGTTGTAGCCATATGGGGGGTATGAGCACTTAACAATCGCTACGTGTTAGAAACAAAGTCATTGCTATTGGCGCTAAAGCAGTTGGCGTCATAACAATAAAATTGCGAAAGAAGGACAAACGGGAGAAATAAACAAGCTTACACAAATAGATGAGCGTTTGTGCAAAATAAAGTAAGAAAGATGATAGTTGCGTATTTGTGTACGTGTGTGCTTTTTTGTGTATAGTAGAAGAGTGGAGTAACCCGCAGTGCTATACTAAAGGCTACAAATCCAGCATAGCAAACATGCACAGTCGGTAGCTAACCAAGTGAGCAAACGATGGTGCGTTCCACAGATAGCGGATGAGATAAATGCAGATGTTACAAGCAATTTTGGCATGCCGAAAAATGTTTAGACGAAAAAGAGTGAGCATTTATTTAAACAAAATTATTACTTAGTTAAAATCGGAAAAGATATTTAGCTGAATGTGAGCATGTTTTCCAAAGAAATCGTTTATACGCACACCCACAAATTAAGCAAAAACAAAAAAAACAGTTGCATTCCTCATAGTATAAAAAAGTACATAAACTTTTACTTCTTTTTGATCGATCACTTTGTATGACTGTTATATGCTATAGTGATTTGATCTAAATCAGATGTTTGAAGATTGGAGCTTTGCTTCGAGTTATAATCTAGTCCAAATATCGTCAAGATATATTATACATTTTTAAAGTTTCCATCCATCCATTTCTTGAACGTATCTTGTCAGTTAAAAAGTTTCTATACAAGGACTTGATTTTTATTGGTCAGTTTGTACGGCAGCTATATGCTGTAGTGATCCGGTCTAAACAATTTCTTTATGAATTGCGTTATTATCTTAGACAATCAGTTTTGCAAAGTTTCGTGAAGATATCTTGTCAAATGTAAAAGTTTTACATACRAAGACTCGATTTTGATCGAGTTGTTTTCTGACAGCTTTGTTTCAAAGAAGTCCGACATCGGTGGTTTAAACAAAGGAGCAGCCTATTAGGAAGGTAAGAACATGTGAACATTTTTACAACGATATCTAAAAAACTGAGGGACTAGTTCGCGTATATACAGATCTCTGCGTAAAAAGACGTTAAGTGAATAGTTAAACAAAGGCCGTGTAACTTTACTTAGAGTAGCTGCAAAAATGGACTCGAATCTGGTTTCCCAAGGCGTAATACTTATATGCTTGATTTGATGAATGGAGTTGGCAGTCTCAACTCTGAAGAAAGATCACTTTATAACTTTTGATGAAAAATAACTAGATCCTCAGTAAGTATCTCGGTTAACATTGTTTGTGTACCCGGTCTTATAGGAATAGAAAAAAATTAAAAGTGGAATTTACGTTCCGACCGTCATTTAAATACAATGAATAGGGTGTTGAGTAGCTTATCTCACTAAATTTAACAAATTTTCATCATACAAAAATACTGCTTATTAATCTCGTTACCGTGTTGATTTGAATCGAATCTATACGAAATCTTGATGTGCAATTTTGATTTAGCACCATCTGTTTGTCAGTAGGAAAATTTATCACAGCTGATTTGGACAGTTTGTAGTGTCAAAGTGAAACAATTTAACAAGCGAATATAATAAAAATTGAAGCAATATCAAAAAAATAACCAAAAATTGCAGAAACTAATAACACAAAAAGATGAGTAATGTGGAGTGATACTGCCGAAGCTGATCAAATAGAGTCGTAGCGAGACAAGAATTGCTGTTTCAGAAATCTCCAACATCAGTGAAGACAGTCTAGCATAGTGAATAGATCGAGGTTAAGCTAGTGCTTTAAAATTTTTGGTCCGAAGATGATATTAGTGCTTCAGTTTGCCACGCGAGACTAAGAGCTGCACCTACGAACTGCGAGAGAGTTAAAAGTTGAGTTAATTGTGTATTAAAGGATGCATAACTCCTGCATTTTTCGACTCTTATTCAAAACCTATTCTTTTACGACTCCCTTTCAAAAATTATCAAGCATTTAAGTATTAGCAAAGTTCATTAGTGCGCTAAATAGCAATTTACATAAAATCAGCAATTTTCTTTGGAATGCATCGCACATATTGACACTATCAAGTGCGCTGGAATTCTTTTCAATAACAAAAGTAAACGGATAGTAATGGCAGAAGGAAGCAGGAATGTGCAGCAATTTATTTTAATGTGCATTTCACACACAAGCGCGCTTAACACGCACTACAAATGCGTTTTATTTTCACACCGTTTCAACTCGAAAATTGCTATATGAGCGAGAAAAGCGCACAGACAGACACACACGCATGCCAGCACTCATAAGAGAGCAATGCGTGATAGCAAATTTGGCATTTGGTCGTAAAGTGTGGCAAACTAAAGCGTCTCGAAATGATGCGCCACATAAAAAAATGCGCAGCAATTTAGCAAAAGACACACTTTTGAGTGGCAAGCATGACGACAATGAGGCGTGCACCAATACCGTTGCGCTGTCAACAATGTAGAGAACGTCAGCGCAGCAGCACAGCAACAGCAACAAGCGCAGCAACAACAACTTGATCATCATTAGCAGCTTCAACAACATCCTTATCAACTTCACCGTCATAATCATCATCAACATCATTATCAGCGTCATTCTCATGAGCAAGCCCGGTAAACACTTCATTTTGTGTGTGTGTGTAGCTCGTGAACGAGGCAGCAGCGACGAAAGTAAAAACTAAAGTGAAATGTGTATTACACACTCACCGTCAATGCAATCTTCTGCGTTTCTTTCATGCTCGCATTTTTTTCATGCTTTATCTGTGGCATTTTTTCCGCTCACTTGAGCACTCTATTCAACATCAACTTCAATGTTTGACTAGCATTCAAGTATAGTACCAATCAACAAATCCACTCATGGCCAAGCAGGCACATACATATATATGATGACATACAGACACATAAGCACGCAAGGTGACACACATACATACACATAAGTGTGTCTACAAATGAGCGTCGTGTCATTGCAGCGCGCGCTGTGAAGTTCATTGATGACACACGGCACACATTATACACACATACACTTGCATAGTAATACAACTATATGTCGAACATAAAGTATAGTAAAGCATACCTCACGGCGGCGCGGCACAGCAGGTTGACCAAATAAAAATCACATATAAAAATAACATTTCCTGCGACTCACTGTGAATATTGCGCACAACACTGGCGTATGGCGTTAGCCGCTATGTCAGCGCAGCTGGCAACTTCCTGTAGACACACACAAACACAACACACATTATCAGCCAATCACATATGTATATATAAACATTAATTTTTTTATATRTATATATATCATATATATGTATATATACGTCATTTATGCTTATCAACATTTGTTTGATTATTGGCAGTTGTGTCATTGCTCCCTTAAACTTTCACGTGAACTTTAACCCACACATACGCTTACCACCTTCCGTGCTCGTCAACGCCGTATGACCACTTGACGTGCGCCCACACAAGCACACCCGCAAATGGTGAGTGTTTTTATTTACCTTGCGTTGCCAATCGTCCTCCACACCAGCGTTCGGCCTCATGTTTCTGTGTATATTTGGTTACACTATCACGTATAGACAAATTTCACCCACAATTTACCATTATTGCGGGTTGACCCCCATTTGTATGCATTGGCATAGTCGAGCATGTGGTTGGTTTCCCTTTGGGGTACGAAGACCCAACAGAAAAAATGCGGTGCAGTTGGCAAAGCAATGGAACATAACTTTCAATGCAAGTCATGTCAATTCGATCGAGCTTTCAGTAACTAGAGAAGTGTTGTTTCCAAGCCCAAATGAAGGAAATTCTAAGTTCTACATCTACTCTTTTTAACAGGTCCTAACAATTATAACTAGTAGGGATTTGGTTTTCAAGACCAAGTAGAAAAAAGCTTGAATTTTGCAGAAATCTAATTTTTAGCAAATCATAAGAATAATAAGGAGCAGATGCTATACAAATTTAATATATTTGATGTGTATAATTTTTGGTTGTTTATTGATTTGTTTACGGGAATTGAAAGAAGCGGAAGGAATTTTTGAAATTGTGTTATATGGAAAGTAGGCSTGGTTGTAGTCCACCAATACCAACTTACAACTTTGCGCCTTAATTTGGAGCTTAATTTTAGCACTTTCTAGCTTTTCGATTGATGACGTTTTATGGKCGTAGCAATATTTCTATAATACCAAAACTCCGTGGGCGTCAAGCACGTATTTACCAGTTTACATTAAGATATCTCAGCTTTTTCACAAGTTATCGTTTRTACGAACAGACAGCCACTCACCCGGATTTCAACCCATTTCATCATTCCGATTATTAAGTTAGTTTAGTTTTAGGTGATACAAAMAACTGTTAAATAAACAAAACTATTTTACTTGATAGCAACATGTTGCAARAGTATAAAAATGTGWYATAAGAATAAAAATGTGGAAGAACCACTCGCAAAAATTTCTCACTGGGTACGCACCACTAAACATTCACCTAACGACATTTGTATCTGTATGTGTAAGGAAAAGCTATTTGCCAATGTCCATTCACTCAAGACCTTTCAAATTTACCTTAACAAATTCTATGCTCTACACTTGGAGAGCAAGCACATTTAGAGGGGGCAGAATGCCTTGCCCCAAAGCCATCACACATCTTCGGTTTTTACCCACAGAGCAACAGAAATTGCAATGCACCCCAACAGTAGCGCCGAGTGGATGAACTATCATTTTTGCCCCTCGAATGCATCTGAATATTGGTTTTTGAACGAGTTCGTGTGCCACTTTTGAAGCCACCACTCGGCGCTCGTTTACTTAACAGTTTACTGCCACTTTTTGCTCCCTTTTTTGCTGTTTTTCTTTTTTCCACTTTTTTTTTTTTTTTGGCTTTAGACATTTTTGCTTTTGAATTTTTCATTTCGTTTTAGTCAGCCTCGGTTGACGGCAGTTTTATCCCCTACCGATTTTTCCTCACTGTTGCAAGCAAGAGTATATTTGCAGGTATGTGACGTAACACGCGCGTACGTTGCGTTATCACGTTGTCAGCGCTGCACGTGCTGGCATCACTACCATAGCTGCTGTTGTTGTGCTTGCTGTTGTTACGGCTTAATTGCAATGCGTTAAAATGGCGCTCTTCCATACAATTAACATTGGATTTTCAACAATTTGCCCGCACACTCAACACAGACACACACACACATACATCCAAACAAACCGATCTATGCGCAAGTGAAAAGTGTCGGTGCGACTGTGTGCGTGTTTGTACTTCGTATGTGCGGGGGGGAGAAACTTTATAAAAAATATCAACTGCCAGCTACACTGACATACATACACACTCGAATACTTTTCTGTGCGCATTTATATAATCCGTACAATATGTAAGTGCGTGTGTGTTTGTGCGTGTATTCATGCGTGTTTTTGTAAATGGCGAAAAAATTGTTCGGTTTTGCAACTCAACAGAGCTTCAAATTGGTTTCACTGCTATCTGAGCGATCCCGATGCCTGAATGCCGATGCTGAAACTTGTCGCTGCTTTATTTAGCCTTTAAAGTTAAACTCGCGCTGTGCGCTTTGTTATGGGCGTTATGTCACTCACTCACTCTCTCTTCCTCTCTAGCGGTATGTGTGTGTTTGTGTGTATGTATGTATGTGTCTAGTTGGAAATCTATCAGGTGTCAGAAATATTTGGTGTTTGGTGTTTGGTGTTTTCTTCTTGAAGTTCAAGTAATGCATTCTCCAGATCTAGCCCCCTTCGACTACTTCCTGTTCTCAGATCTCAAGAAAACTGCTGGGAAGAATAATTCGTCGAAGGAAGAGGAGATCGACAAAACTGATACATTGAATCAAAGAACTACAAAACAGGTATCGAAAATTTGGAGGGCCGCTAGGGTTGTATCAAAGTGCTGAAATCGCGAACCTCATTGAACACACTGACAAATGACTTTGACACAAATCCATAAATAAATATGGCCGCCATCAGCTTTTCAGTTAATGGTCGAAGGCTTGAGATTTTCGATGATAATTTTGATTTTTTAGAGAAATTGAAATATAATTTTTTAAAATTTTTTCTTGTAATCCGATTTTTAGACACCGCATTTTTCAGGTAATGAACGAATGATGGAGAATTTGGTTGATGGAAATTATCATTAAATTCTAATTTAAGTTGAAAAATATTTTTTTCTACAATTTTGTTTCTGGGAAGCCCTATTGCTAGACGCTGTATATGATCAGGTAATGATCGAAGGTGTCAAATTTTCGATTTTTTAAACCAAATTGAGAAACTTTTTGGAAAGCCGAAATGTTGTCAAAAAAATACCAGGAAAAAAACCTTTTAGTATTTATATAATAAGTTGTCTTAATTTTTGTATTTGAGGCTATTTAAATCAGTTCCGTAAACCACTTTAACTTTGTCTTCTACTAAGGCATTCAATTTCCTAGCGGGTTTCAAGTGCGAACAACATTAACGTTTGGTAATTGAAGTTTACGATATCTCTACGTCGATATGTGAAAGTCAATGGATTAAATGGCGAATTGAGACATTCAAGGAGTATTCAGATGACAGCTCGTTTGTTTTTGCCGCTCTTTTTTTCTCGTTTTATGCCCTTTTGAGCGTCATAATCCATATACGCTTATGAAACAAATATGCGAGTACATAAAGAACACACACAACTTGCAGTAAACGTATATGTAACAGCATGGGCTTGCTGCAGTGCAGAGCAAAATATTCGTTTATTGCCACTGGGACAAATATACACAAACCCTACCACAGTTTACACACGCATATATATATACAATCGTAACTTAAGTGGCGGCAAATGAAATGATAGCAAAGTGGAGCGATTATGTTTTTTAATTAAGTAAATTGGAGCTGCTGCATGCTGACTCGTGGAGGGGAGCGCACTAAAGCGGTATACAGTGCATAGATAATCATATGAAATGGACAATTTAAGAACTGCGAAATGCCCTAAATGGATTAGCGCATATAGCTTTATATATAGAGCTAGTTACATATGGATTTGTTTGTGTGAAGATAAGTGCTCGTGGCTGCCATGCAGATAAGTAAGCTGGAGTGTTGGTTAAAAAATATGCGCTAAGGATTATGTGCAATATATAAAATTATGTATATGAACTTGGGATAATCTCATGGCTCGTTAGCGGTAAGCCAATTATTGCTAGCTAAGTTGGTGAAGTTATTAACTAAATTATGGAAATCAAGGTTTGCTAACAGGCAAATTTGAGTATATAAAATGACTTCAACACAAGCAGGCAGGGAAAAGTATGTCAAGAATTGTAATCGAGAGGGCAGCGTGTTCGCTTCGTCGATCTTAGGGTGCCCGTTATTTCCCAAGTTCGTTCGTTTTTAGAACTCGTTCCCCAAAGTTTAAGTTTTTGCTCTAAAAATGGATCCAGATTTTTTTTTTTTCAATTTAAACCGTTCTTAAATCATAACATTTTTCACGATGTTTGTAAGAGCCAGAAAGAAACAGCGGATACCCAATAAAGTATATACATATGTAAATGATCAGCAGGGCGAATTGAGTCGAATTAGAGTCTGTATGTCGGGTTGACCAGCCTTCTGTCTGTATATATCCGAACTAGTCCCTCATTTATACCTAAAAGTTTGCRCACGTTCTTTTCTACTGAAAAAATTAAAAATTGCACTTCTGTCCAAGCAGGCGATGTCGGACCACTGTAGGAAATAGCTGCCATACAAACTGAACGATCGGAGCAAAGTGCTGTATGGAAAACTTTTACATTTGAAGGGTTATCTTCAAGAAATTTGGCATACGCTATTGCCTCACGCAATAATTCAATCTCAGCAGAAATTATTCAAATCGGATCACTATATCATATAGCTAACATACAAACTCACCGATAAAAGTTCTTGCAAGAAATCTCTCGTAGTTGTGGGGGGTATTATAGCATCGATAGAACCGAAGTTAAGGTTTGATCTCGTTCTATCTTAAACCTACACCGAATTAGCGTACCTTGCTTTCAGCGACTTTTCCCTGCTTTTAAACTTCAATGGAATGCTCGCTGGAACGTATGTGTTTTTACGACAATGCGGTAGTATTTGCCGAAGCTAAAGTCTATGTTGAGCAGAAAAAAGAGTTTTTGACCATCTGGTCCGAAAGCTAAGCTAAATAGCTGCAATCGCGCAAATCTAAAGACAAGAACTTGAACGCAGATGTTTCAATTGAAGACCTACTTTTTACTGAAGATAAAAGTAAAATCTTTTTCAGAAAGCAAGTAAAAAAAATGAGGTTAGAAATCGAAAAATAGTTCGATATTCTGGTACGAAAGTGAGGTTAGAAAGCGAAAAATAGTTCTTAAATGCAATTATTTAAAACTATCTAATAATAATTTGCAATGCCACTCACCTGTATAAGCCAAAACGAGCGTCCCGGACAGCTTTGTGTGGCGCCTGCCAAAATGCGCTTCGGCTTTGACGAGCCCAAATGTACAATACATCCACAGCGACAGCCGGGCCCAATCTCTTGGCTGACCTCGGTGCGATTAGCGGCAGTAAAGGTGGCGCCGCTGCTTTCGTAAATACAGTCCCAAGTATCGGCGATGGCATTGCCACATTTTTCGGTCTGCACTGAGGGGCCCTGCAGCAAAGAAAAACAAAAAAAATTAATAAGTTTAAAATTTAAGTTAAAATTAAAAAAATATATATATTCAGAGAGCTTTCAGTATAACAATAAATACTTTATATGCGTTATTTTTGTATTTATTATAAATTTATTAAAATATAAAATAATTTAATTTTTATATCAAAATAATTATATAMAAAAAATATATTTCAATATCTTCAATAAAATAAATTGATTGAAAATTCTTCATCGCCCTCGTCGTACTCCACATCGTAAATAACGCGTGAGCCGGACTCGCTACCACGCTGSGAGACAGTTTCGGCGGTCTCGGAACGTTGCGGCACCTTCATTGAGAGACGCTCCGGCGCTGGTGCTTCAACTTCAGCTGCCGGCGTTGTAACGATCGATTGTTTTGCGCGTGTTGCAGATGAGCCATAATCGGCGCTGCTCGATTCGCCCTCATCTTCGCCCTCCACTTGCTCATCCTCGACCGGCACCACCGTCTCGATGGCTTCGTGCGACGAAGACACATACAAAGTGGAACCCATTTCCACATCAAATAAATTTTCACCACCCAGTTCACGCGCTTTCGGTATAATTTTGCTCTCAACCTGCTGAATTTGATATTCGGTAGCGACAACATCAGCAGATGCTGCTTTATGCGCGGAACGCTTGAAGATTTCCATCAGCGAAGATGCGCTACGCGGCATGAAACCCATTTTGCCGGGACGATAGACCGAGGAGGTGGAACGTGAAATCGACAAGGCCGAAGGTGTGGGCGGTAGCTTGTCGGAGTGACTGCTTACAATATCCATTAACTCGGTGAGTAAATCATGACGGCGCAGTTGACGCATGGCATCCTGCGACACGCTTTCACTGGCTGCATGCTTGTCGCATGGTTTATCTATAGCATCGATGGCCAAACGTACGGTGCTCTTGATTTGTATGATGATATCACGGAGACGTTGTATTTCGGTTTCATGCTGCTGATGCATCGCTATAAAACGTGACTTCTCCATCTTCAGCTCTTCGATGCGCTGTTCTAAATGACGCATCTTCTTCGACATATCCTTAAAGTTAAAACGCTCGCAAATGTCGCGCTTAACTGCGGTTTCGTATAACTTGCGGTACTTAGCGACCTCCACRTACTTGGACTTGAGCTTCTCGTAGTTGTCGGTGAGCTTCTCGATTATCTTAATCTTATTCTGTGAGTTGCGTATCAGTTGCTTCTTTAGCTGATCCATGGACGCATACTGCTCGGCCATTTCTTTATGACGTACAACTTGATCATTGAATTGTTGTTGCATTTTAATTTGCGACAACACCAATATGTCAATTTCTTTCTGCAAGGCGATATTCTCACGTATCAAGCGACGTGTATAACCGGCATTACGTATCTCACTGGAGCGCGTAAAATCCTCCGATACCTGCAGTAGCTTAGTTTCCACCTCTTTCTTCAGCGCATCCTTCTCCACGACCGCTTTCTGTTCCATTGCGTAAAGCATTTCGGTATGTGCGCGCTCCTTCTCTTTCAACTCCGTCTCTTGATCGTCGAATTTGGAGAGTAACAGATCACGTTGCACGCGAAATTCGTCGAGCGAGTTCAATTTACCGTTGAGCAGCTTAATTTCGGAAGTCAGCTGATCATGCATGGACTTGTACTTTGTCTCCAGTTCTCTTATTTTCTCTGCGGATTGCGCATTCTCCGCTTCACGTATTTTGATGATCTCGGTGAGCCGCTCTTCCAGCTCGTGTATCGTTTCGTTGCGTTCGCCGAGCGTACGCTCCAAATGCGCCGCCACATCGGTGTGATCCTCCTCGATTTCACGCAGTTTATCTTTGAGATTGACATTATTGTCATCCAGCGAAGCGAGATGTGTGCGCAGACGTGCAAGCTTCTGATTGAGATCGGTTATGGTGAGTTCACAAAAGGCGCGATCCACATTAGTCAACTTATTTGGGTCCTTCTTCTCCTCTTTCTTACCTTTCTTGCCTTTACCTTTACCTTTCTTAGGTGGCATTTTCGCAGTTTGCTTGTTTGGAAATGTTCGGCGTGGACGTCACTTACTGAACTCGGTTTTTACAAAATTTTGAAAAAAGTCAGCGTATTTTGTACTCAAATGTTACAAATTATGTATATTCTGCAGAAAATTATATCCGTCACCGCAAACTTCAACGTTTTCTATGAAAATATTTCTACTAAAAAATTTGTTTTGATTTATCGAACAAACAAAGGCAGTGAAGACTCACATAGTTACTTGGCAACCATGCAACAAGTTGACATTCTCCGACACTTTCGTGTTTGTGTGTGTCAACATATGGCAACAGTGAGTTGCCAACATGCCAACAGTGAGTTGCTAAATGTCTACACATGCAAACAACCGCAAGCGGAACGAAGAAAACTTAGCCGCAAGCCCATGTAGGCGGCTGGTTAAACGTGTGCGACTAAGTGCTCTGTGCGTACACTTTGCATATTCTTCAAGCGCCGCGTTCACAGGCTCTCACAACTCAATTATATGCGCCTAAAAACAGGCTCAAAATAATTTTACGACATGTCAAGTACGCATTTCAGCGACCACCTAGAAGCGGCGGCAAAGAGCAAGTGGCTTAATCAACATGATATGCGTTCGGTTACTATTTCATGCACAGTGGGCAATTACAGAAAGCACATRGAGAGAAATTAKATAAAATRAAGATTCATAYAACCCTGTTCGTATAAATTTTGCAAAGMATCCGTTATTCTTATTAAACCCTTATAAATGTGATCCAGTAATTGAAATGAACTTAAACGCGACGTATTTYTGAAAGACCCCCTAGTACTTATTGCTTCAAAAGATCAGCAAAACTTTGCCCGATATTTTCGATATTGGAGCCCTCCACTGCCCATCTTTCGCCAGACTAAGAACASGGCAATCGATCCCATTCCTTCGGACGCGGTTAGTGCTGAAGGTAGACCATCGAACTACGGATCACTCTTCAGTCTACAGCAGCTGTGCGAAGAGGATGACGGAGGTAGTGAAGATGTTGCGGAAGTCGCACTTCTAGAAAAAGCACTGAAAGATGAAAGGCAGACTAATTTCCATCACGCAAGTGTGACTAGTGCCAATCTCTTGCCGCATCTGGAAAAAGCTGGAGCTTATGCTGTCTTTATTCAGAAGACGTGCTTGAGCAGCAAGAATATCTCTATGTTAAAGACAAAAACCCATAGGTGACCAACAAAAAAATAAGAACATGAACTTGTCAGTTGAACAGAAATTAACTTAGTGTTTTTCTTTTACCAAAGAGGATATCGTCATCGMCACATGCCTTACGGCGACGAGGTCGAAACCCTCCCTGAGTTGCTAAAGAGATATCTGACAGGGGTCAGGCAAAGAAAAGTCATTTTTAAACTGAAACAACTCGAACCCGAGTTCTGGGAATGACAACGGACAGGCATCCACATCAGTTCCAGAGAGATTATTCACACGACATTTGCCTATTTAGCTAACCTCACTCAACTTTTGATATCGGAATCACGGGATATGATCTGTGCAAATGTAAGGATTTTGTGGAAGCCGATCTTGACAGTGATATCACTTGGACGGTTTAGGACAACGGTACTTTTGGTACACAAAACTTCCACATACTTAATTATAAGACCCTTACAAACSSACAAAGCGCTTTGGAMCTATCTTCAATTTTTTTCTTTTGGGTAATGTCAGTTTCTGCTAAATCTCCTGGTTCGTCCAAGATAATACTGTCAAGATGCTTCATCCTCAATCTTGAAAAGGCTGAACAATAGAGGAGAAAGTGGCTGGATATTTCCAYYCCACTCYCTWCTATACAACTTTGACAACTAACGTYCGCCAAGATTCTTAGCCTTACCGCATGGATGCCTATTGGAAAATGTTCAGTAAGAACTCATACGATTGCGGAAAGATGATGAAGATGATCTTACGATACGAGACTCGTATAAACAAAAAGCAACTGCTTTCGAACTCATCTAGACCTAAAACAATATATTTCGAATTTTCTTTCAGCTAACCTGAAATTCAGACAGCAAACAGTAGCAAAACACTGTAGCACCTTGCATCTGTCCGTCCAACCTTGCGACCATTTATGGCATAGCCACTTAAAAGTTTGAACTACTGGCTCTCGGCGCTGCAACATTGCACTGCTATGCGCGAACATGGCTTTGCACTAAAAACTGCAGAACTTTCGCACAGCTTTTCTCGTAATAATTTTAAATATCTTTGCTAGCGCCAACAATGCTAACACGCATGTGTATTTATGTATGTCGGTATCTATTAAGTTGTAATGCTTAGGGCTCAGCAACGCCCGTTTATGAGCGCCGAGCGCCTTGCCCTCAAGCGTAACAAAGATGTTGTCTTCAATATCATTGTTGGTGTTGCTGGTGTTGTTGCCGTTGTGATTTTATGTCACTACATTTGTGTATGTGTGTGCGTGCGCCTAAAAACACCAATTTATGGTAGAACAATAAAACAGACGGGCGCGTAGGTGTATGCGTTTATGTGTGTTTATGGGTAAATGATGTCGTCAACTAGCAGTGCTGTGGTAGTTCTTACTGCTTCTTGTTGGTAGCTGGTTGTCGCATAAAAAACGCCGCGCCGTAAATTCCCAACACAATCTAGTTCAAGTGYTAGAACGCTGACACCTTCCCTAAAGGCACATAAACTATCCGAACGCACACATACAACCACATGCACATGTATATAAATAAGCATATACTATGCATACACGTTTATACATATATATATTTGTTATATGTTCGAGGGAATATATATTCGTTGTCGACAATAAGCGTATAGCACAACAATGTTAACCGCAATGTGCTGCAAACAAAAGGCAGCGCGGCCACAACAACAAAAACACCAAATAGGGTAAAGCCTACAGTTGCGCGCGCCACTATCATTGCTCGCGCTGGTCCGCACAAATCGCCTTATGAMAGCGCTTTCATGCTCAGGCGCCACCCACACGCACACATACCTAACAAGCGCCTGCCGCGCGCCGCGTTTGCCTAGAGACGGCACTCAACAACAACTGACAGCTTTGATATGGCGCCGTAGAGCGCGTTGGCGAGGCGCGAAATTATAATTTCCGCATATAGACAAATGCAACGCTGCGCGGGCGGAAATGTGACAAAGAGGAAAGCAAAAACGCGTCGCTTTGCGAATATGAAAGTAAACCGCTAGCTGGCGTCGCAGCARCAAAACTATTGTGCATGAAGTATTATGTGTATAAACGTGTTGTGCAACAAAAACAACTACAAAGCATGAATGGGGGAAAGTACCATATATTAAGCTTGTCAGTCTTATCATTTGCATTGTTTTTATTGTAGGCTTTTGTTTGGCGCGCAAAAAACTCATTTTCGCCGACAATGAGKTATTGCTGTTGTTGCTACTTTTACCTACTAAATATTTGCACGCATTCTTTTTTTATGTGTTATAACCCACACACACACACATGCTTGTTTGCGTGCTTCTTCCAGCGTTATTACACATTTCTTGGTTTCATTCATTGTGTCCTTATCTTCTGTTTGTTGTGGTTTCTTATATACTTTTAGTTGTTACGTTTTTTTTACTCTTCGGCACACTTTTGTTTTGTGCCACACTTCTGTGACTGCTGTAATCACTTTCAACAGAGTTTATAATCTTTATGATTACTCACTTCCTCAATAGCGTGATAGCAACCAAAGCATCATCCTGCGCCGCCCAAGCGCAGCTGAGACCCCTTCATGCGCACCATTGTATTTTGTGAAGTGTTTTGTTGTGCGTGTTCTGAGCTTTAGACTCCTTGTTTTGTTTTTGTTTTTTGTTGCAAGTACAGTGACCTCCACTTAATGGTAGCAAGCGGAAGCTTGAAAAGCAAGTTTTAGCGTGTAATTAACTATGGCGTCATAAGTTTTTGTAAAGTTTCTTCTTTGCGAAATTTTCATTTTTCTTGGCTCAACGCAGTTTGTCGTTGGCARTTAAGTAGCGACTGTGTAATTAGTTCATTTGCTTGAGTAACTTAAATTAAAATCATAAATATGTTGTCCGTTGCGTTGGTTATTTAGTTGTGCGACAGAATTACGAGGGTGAGTCAAAATATTCTCGAATTGCTTAACAGATACACAAAGTAAATTAACTCAGCGATCTGTGGACCAAAGCAGTATCATAAGATAAAGAGCTTCAATGGAAAGCACAATGCAAACAAAGAAAATTGAAAAGCTCTTTTTTTAGTCTGCTCTTTAATATACTACAACACCATATTTTATGGAGGAATAATGTTAGACTTTGTCGAGCATAAAGACTGGAGCTCRAGAAAGTTTATCCAGAGAAATTATAAATTCATTATTTTTGAGGAGAATTTTGTCTAAGATCAGTCTAATGCGTAAAACCAGATTCAGTTTGACTGAAAGAGAAATTGGCAACTCACAATTTTTTCGTAAAGCTTAACATTTTTGATGGCATACATACTTAGAACGTTTTGACATATGAGCGATATTTTTGCTGTTTACAGTAACTTAAAATATTCATCACGGCCAAAAAATGGAATGAAATCGCAAATATTTAAAATTTTCGACGTCTATTAGCACAGTAATTGATTTAATTATATTTTTGACGATGAAGCTCTATAAGGGCCCAGTATTTATAGATAGTCTGATGAACTCAATCGAGATCACTTGCCGTCGCATTTCGTGAAGATACAAAATCACAAATGAGAGGTTGTATAAAATCGATTGTGGTTCCGGAAACTATTCACGCTGTGTGCGAACTGATATTGCAAGATCGAAGAATCGTGATTTAAAGGCAAGTATAGGCAAATCGTTGCCTGTTTTTCGGGAATGTCGCAAACATACTACCAGAGCAACGCAGTATAGTAAATGGTGGTGGAAAACCGTTTGGCTGTTTCATATCTTTTAGGAAATCTGTATGACTGTATTTTAGAGCACTCAAAACTTCGAAATGATGAGTCATCCGTCGTATAATAYTGACTGGCAAAGAGCGCTTTGGGCACACGAAAAAGTGTATAGACCTTAATAGAGAATATTTTGAGAATGGTGAAGTGATTTTTGATGATTAATATTTGCTTGTGTACTTTAATCCCATAATCCCCGTAAAAAAGGCAGCTCTCATATCCGCAGTGGGTTTATGAACACCGAAAAAGTGAAGTTATGAGAGCAAGTGCTTYGCCAAAAATAAGACTGCGTTCACAAGGAATGATCCTTGTTGGTCAAACTAGTAGATTGTGTGTAAAGAAGATCGTCAAACCCACCGACTCAAATGTCCCCGACTAACAAGCTTTGTATTTGTCATGTTCGTAACTAAGAAATCCGAGACATTTGAGATATATGGTATACGAAATTCTTWGTTTGTTCTTATCAGCAACCAAATTTAAGCGTCCACAAATAACACCACTATTCATTACCGACAATAGCGCAACAAAACCGTCCAATTATTGGACTATATATATCACCACTGATTGTAGCCATTAGACTTTAAATATATAACTTAAATTGCAACTATAAATTTACGATTTACGAGCCGAACGRACAGGGGACAAAACCTGCGCTGTAAACTGCTGCCCACCCAGCTGCCGGGAGTATGGACTTTGGTGCTTTAAAAGTTTACCCACGACAAATGTGCGGATACAACAAGCCGGTAATGTGATGCGTTTAGCACAACAAAAGATGCGGAAAAGCAACAACAAAATAAAAACAAATATAAACACAGCGAGAAAGTGTGTGCACAGCGAGTAACAAAATAAAATCACTTAACTAAACGCGCGGGAAAAGTTTTAAATTATGCACCACAGAATGCCATTTGCCAATGGTTGGCCAAGCGGCAAAGTGGTCTAACGATGCGCTGATCTGGCAGCGGAGACGGCAACGGCAACGGCACCAGCACCAGGCACACTTGGTTGCAAGCCGCGGTAAGTATGGTCATTTAAGGGGTGGCTTTGTCACTTGTACGGTGGCTCAGTTGGTCGGTTGGTTGTTTGGTGGGACGGACGACTAGCTTACTATCTACGTCCGACTATTTCTACAGTTGGCTTGCCATTTGACATGCCGCAGCTATTTAGTTACGCTTTGAATTGTACTTACCTCACAGAATTTAGCGCCATAACGCGGTGGGGGTGAGTCACAAAATCGATAACGATTACGCGTGCCACCCAGACAATTCGTCGAGCATGGGGTCCATTCGCTCCAYGGTCCCCAGCCGCCAGTGTCGGAGTCTGTCATAAAGCGATCAGCGCCGCATTATGAAAAGTGGGCGATAGCGCAGGCATATGAGATGAGGTAAAGCGATTCAGCCGGGCAATGTGATTAGAGTTGTGGCGTAGTCAGCGGCAAAGTAGGCAGCGAGTCGGTTGACGAAGTCACGTGATATCCGCAGCGAAGCAGCAGCAATAAGAAAGAGAGGAAAACAATTTTGCATTATTAATGACAAATACGATACATGAGGTTGATATAAACTTATTTTATTTTATTATTATTATTTGTCATGGTTATCGATGTGAGCTGAGCGGGGAGTAGCGGAAAAAATGGAGAGTTTGCAGCATGATTGGTGCAACAGACTAACAAGTGCTATTAACGGCACACATCACAGCAGTCACGGACGCGTAATTCTGTCAATCCCGAAGTGAGTATACCCGAATTCCCGAATATTTTCGGGATTGATAATTTGTTCCTTAAATATCAAAAATTAAGATAGAAAATGCCATAAGTTAAGTGGCAACCCGAAATTGCAGGATTCCGATATAAACAAACAAATAAACCGAGTCTCGGCATTCCGATAATTTTCGGGACTGTTTATTTTTTATTACATAAAATTTCAAAGTTAAAAGAAATATTGCCATAAATTAAGAAGCAATCCCGAAGTTGCAGATATCCGAAATAAATAAACAGAGTTAACTCGTAATCACGAAAATTTTCGGGATTGATTTTTTTATTATTATTTGTACACAATACAGCAATCAAGTACGGTTAACTGTGTGAATTCCGAAATTCTGTACGCTAAATAGGGTTATCCCGAAAACCCGAGAATTTTCGTGTTTAACTTTTTAATATTACATAAAATTTCAACGATTTGAATAAAAAAAAATTAATTAAGCAACAAACTCGAAAAGCAGGAGCCTGAAAAAACGGGATCTCGGGACACTTAGTGGAGTGATCCGCCTAATAAAATAAGAAAATTTGAAAAATTAAGCACCTGCCGAAATTCCGGTATCCTTGCAAATCTATGCAAATGTTTTTTCAGCATATACTGTACATTTTACATTTATCATTACAAAAAAATTTTAAGATTAAGGAAATTAAATAATAAAAAACTTTACACCAATCCCGAAATTTCGGGATTCCACAAACTCAACGAACACACTAAAATAATGCAAAAACTTAAGCAACAAACTCGAAATTTCGGGATCCCGAAAATTCCACCGATTAGCTTTCCACCCTCGAGTAAATACGTTAAACTCCTAACATCGGCTGCCTTAATGCGCCTCAATATGCAAGTTATCTAAGTTTGTAGACATGTAGGGCAGACCAAGAGTAACGAGGGTAGCAACGTGGCAGACAACTAAAGCGGGAAAATAATGTATTGTTGCATCGATAGCGCTACGCTGCAATTGCCAAGCAGTTGGCGTTGATGTTGGCAGCTTTACATCATTTAACAATGGATGGCGTATAATGCAAAAGCAACAATACCAACAACAATATATATAGCCATCTTAACAATATCATCAACCCTCGAGGCCAACATAATCAAATGCGTTACATGCGAGCAAATATGAATAAGCACTCGAATGAGTAAATACACACACACACACATATTGTTAAATGTGCCTCTTTCGTTATATATGTATATATGTGTGTGAAAGCTTTGCATTATCGTTAACGTTGACGTTGACGTTGTCAATTTGCCCCCAAGGCTTATACGCGCATTTGTGCACTTGCCCTGCATACGCGAACTGTCAACTGGATGGCAATAACAATACACACACACACATACGCGGATGACAGTTGCGTATATGATTGTGTGTGTGCATGCAATGCATTTGCCAGCAATTTTCATTGTTTGACTCGGTCCATAATGACCTAAATTCGTTGTCATTTACACGGACTTCTCGCTGTGTGTGTGTGAGCGAGTTTGTTGCAAAAACAAATAACCGACAATGTTGCAAATACTCATCGCTTTTAGTCAACGAACTGACAACAAGCACACAAGTAGGTGCATAGTGATTAGAAGCGCGACAATGTGAGTTGCATTAGTGTGTGTGYGTGGGTGTGTTTGCTTATGTCGCAAGTACTCAATGGGTTATTCACTAGCTAATAATATTGTAATCTAATGTCACCCAGTTGTGCGCATATGTGTGTGTGTGTGGGAGCGTTTATGACATACTAGTAGTTCTAATCACCTTGCAAATATGTTGCGGAGTATCAAAACTGATATGCTTAGGTCATATATATGTATATGAATGCCTGTCTAGTATTGGTGCATATATCACTTGTGCGCTTATCATGCTTAGCGAGCAGTTCACGCGATTTCAATTATATGAAGCAATGTAGGTTGGGAAAAACAAGGAGCATTATGACGTAAATAAAGGCTGTTTTCTGCATAGTTGTCAGGACTAGTACCACCTAGATAATTACGACTACTTAATATTTTTTGGCATATTACACCATCTCAAGGAGCCACTTAAAATACAACAGAAAATTTCAATTAGGCCATTTAAAACTTGATGACGTTGCAGAGAGACACTTTAACATCATTTTTCTTCAAYACATGGAATGTAACTTTCTGAAACTCAGAAAATGCTCACCAAATACTTGAAGGATTCAGTGACATAATTTGCAATGATTAAGAAATGCTTAGCACTTTCTATAGTGATCGTATTAGCAAAGACGGCTTTATAAAGAAGAACGAACGAGGTTAAAGGCGGTGTGGAAAATCATCGAGCAATCTTGCCAAAAAACCAGGCTGATCAGGATGTAACTACTTAAACTATGTGAGCACTTCCTAAAAGTAATATTACCTAAAAATATGTGAAACCATTGACTAAAATCATTACTTCCTTAAAAATTGAAACCAACTGATATAATATATATATGTGGTTACTAAGTGAGCAGARTGATATGGAAGAAGGCATCTGATGTCATTGTTGTTGTTGTACGTAAACCGGACTATCGTGGGAACGGATCTGTCGCCTTATACGGCTGTAGAGAAGTAATTGGGAAGAGGTGGGGCTCCTCACCAAAAGTGGTGCTATAAACCTATAGTTGAACCAATAATATTTTATGGTGTAATTGCCTGGTGGAGGGCGCTCCGAAACCCACACCAGCTGGAGCGTGTTCAAAGACTGTATACTTGAAAAGATTGTCGGCGAGGACTGCTATTATACTTAGGGAAGCTAGGTATATAAGRCCTTGGGAAATTCTTCACTGCTACAACTGCATTCCTTCCAAATTCAATTACTGCAAAATCTTATCTTGAGGGTTCCTTATGGCTCACACACCTGCGAGGGATTTGTGCTCAAAACAAGTCAAGGAGCGCTTGCTCTCATTAGCAATAGCTTAAAGCTTTTGTCATATAAGAGTCTTATGTGTGTCCGGTCACGACAGAATCACTGGAAACTGCTAAGCCGATGAGCTGGTTAGGTAGGAAACGCATTCCTCAACTTCATTCGATTTGGGTCGAGTCGGTTCTCAGATGTGCTTGCGTGCTGACGTTAAACCTTTGGCTCAGCAAGCGTTGGCCAACGCCAGGGATTCGATTCTAAAAGTCATCCTCACTACTAACTCTAAGCAAAGTCAATTTCGCTACGTTCTTTTTCAAAGCTGTATAGAGGAAAGCTTGCTGGAATCAGCTTGTCAATTCCTTCTCTAATGGTTGTCTTAAACAAGACTGACATTCAAATATCTCTGCAGACGTACTTTTGGCGAACCTAGCGATGTGACTGTGATTGATAATAACCATCTTAATAAGTTTGTGTTAGGCACAAAACGATTCGTCGATCGATAAGGAGCTGGTGATCTAACTTATGGCAAACACATACAACGAATTTCTTCCCACGTGTTTCATTGATTTTTGTATCAACCCCACGAACTAACCTAACCTTAAACCAAAATGGGAGATTCAATAATTTCATAACAGGTATCAAAGAGCACACCTCTCTGAACAAATAATGCTGTGCTCACAACGAAACATGCACATAGACTAGGGAAAGGTCAACCGCATAGAGTTTGATTACCAAAATACAATATGAATATAATGCATATAAAATATGTTACTCACCACTAACAGGCAATGTGGGCACACAATCCATTCGCACGTCCGCTACCGCACCCGATATGGCTTGACTCACATAGACGAAGCAGTACTCGACGAACTTCTCGGTGAATAGGTCACAGCTGAAGTAAAGCGAATGATGACTCTTCACTACACGCTGCTCGGCGACATAGTGCAGCGTGGTGGGCGGTTTCAGCGATGCCACATCAGCGCGCAACTTTGCAAAAACGCGCACGCGATCACCCTGCTCCAGAATACAAGCTGGATACTCGTACAACACACCGATGCCCGTATGCGGATCGCAAGGAAAGATGCTCCGCGCATACACATTAAACACAAATTTATCGCTCCAATCGACGCTGAGAAAGCGACGTGTGATGGGCACATTCGGCGCCGGCACCATCGGACGCAACTGCACCGCATAATTGCCGGCCAAACCGAAGAGCTCGCAACCCAATTGCACAAGCTTATGCTTCGGGTAGCCGCGTACTTGCTCCATATATAAGATACTCGATTTGCTGACATTTTGTGGTGACACGTCGCTGCAGCTGCGTTGTTTACCGCAATAGATGAGCTCCAACCAAAATTGCGGTAAATCCAGCGAGTTACTCTCGTGCCAAGCGCGCTCACAATTGACTTCGGGAAAGCGTAGCACGACCTCGACCGATTGTTCGGGGTAGGTGCGCAAGCGTGTCGGCGTCACTTGCATGTCGGCGCTTGGCCATCGCACGTCCAGAGTCTGACGCAAACGCTCATCGATTACCGGCATCAGGGTGGTGGTGGTCATTGTGGGCAGTGGCTCGTGAGCGCTGGCATTCGCCGCAACAACTGSCTTGGTAGTCTTTAAATTGGTTACCACCTGCATTTCGTACAGGCCGCCACGTGTAAAAGTCTGACAGGGTACCGAAATTTGTGTGACGTTATGGCGCGGATCGGGGAAGACCGGTATATTCTGCACGATTTCTTTGCGGCGCCGCTGCAACACTTTGGTTGGACGCGCCGACTGATTGTGGGTATCATTGGACGYTGCTGGCGTCGTCACTTCCGCACTCGAACTGCTCGTTAAGCTGCTATTGAACCATGCATGCTCCACATATGCACGCGCTGTATCATTACCCGACGCCGCATTCATTGCATCCACAAAATCGTCAATGATTTTACTAATTACCAAAGTGCTTGTAATGGTATTCTCCACGACGCCCATACCGCCGCCGCCGACACCCACTTGACGGAAATCCAACCCATCTAATGGCTGTGTCGTGCGTGATGTCGTAGACGACGTTGTCGTCATTGTCTTGCCCTCAGTGGTTGACGTTGTTGTTGTTGTACTCCGCACGTTTGCTTCATCAGCCGCCACTTCAACGCCATCTTTGGCCCCAACTCCAGCCACGCCCCCAACAGCATTGCCGACTGCCACATCTTCGCCGCTGAATTGTATCTGTACGTGTAGATCTCCGCTTAGGGCAGTGAATGAGCTCGGGGACATGAGACGACCCTTTCGTATGGCGAGCACGTGACCTTTTGTTGTCGACAATGCAGACAATGCAAAATATTCCCGGCCACAGATAAAGGTAATGGCATAAAGCAACGTAGTGCAGCATGAAAGAAGAAAAGAGACAGAGGAAACAATAATAATAATAACAACAACACTAAGAGAACCTGAGATAAAGCCGTAGAATATGAAAAAGATTTAATGCAAAAGCTGTGGGCGAAATGTGAAAAGGAAAAGCTGGCAAAAATTATAAATTGTCGTAATTTATTTGCCTTTACTTTTACGCTCGCTTGTTTATTTGTATTTCTCTTTTTTTCGGCCTTTATTGCCGTGCCATTCTTTTATTTCTGTTTCGCATTGGATTCTGCGCGATTTTTCTATTGTTTGCGGCCGAATGTCGCCCCAAAGGTGCATATACCTACCTATATCATATACCGCTGTAACGGTATAAGGGTTCGTGTGTATTTCTGTGTTTCGGTGCATTTGTCATCTGGATATTTTATGAATACACGAGCACGTAGTGAGTGTTATGAGTAATTGTAGTTGGCTTACAGGGTGTTGAGGGCAATTTCAAGCGAAATTGTGAGGTATATAAGCGTAAGTGTGCCAGGAGTGCTTTGGTCTGCAGGTAAGTAAGCTCCTGCTGAGTGATGCGACGTGACTGGCATTATTTCGAATGAATGTTTGTCAGTAACCTTGTTGTAAAATTTTATTAAGTATCACTGAACTTTATGAAATAATAAATCAAAATTTATTATTATAAAAATTTCTCGCAATAACTAAGTGCGTCTTAATGCAATTTGTATGAGGAAATAAGCTAATATTTACTTTAAGGTGTTCATRCTTGAACTCCGATTAAGATTTAAGACCGAAGTGGCAATAAATAATGAAAAGTAACACGTGTTCTTTCAAAATTTTGGCCATTCATTAAAATACCTCACTGATATATCAGAAACGGACATGCTTAGAAACTTATAGATAAGAAATATAGCTCAAAGCTGAGCTTCACTCTAACTCATTGATGAATTAATACAATACATGGGTAAAGTTTTCGGTGAGTCGACTCTAAGAACATTTAGTGAGGATATTAAAGAAATTTGCTAGGGACCCTAATCTGGCTAGCCCGGCGCTTGTTTTATTTTCATAAAATTGTGGTCGTCAAGTCTTTTAAGCTCATAAGAGCCGATACCATCAGTACAACCCACTGAGTGAGTCTATTAAAGAGAGAGAAATTAGTTTCTTCTCCAAATTCTTTCGATCTTAAGGCATAAAGGCCTTAAGAGTTTAATCTATTCTACTATTGTCGTTAATAGATATATAGCGTGATTTCACAAAACTCCATTGATATTTCCCAAAATAGCAATAATGGCTTTACGACTCATCGAATGAACCTTATTAGGTTAGAAAGCACTAAAGTATAGAGATATGTTTGGAAACTTATATTTAAGGAGATCGTCAAACAATCACCGCAACCATAAGATAATGAAATATCAACCATATATATAACAAAAAAAATAATAAGATTGGATAGTCTATCTGTTAGTAGTCATAAAAACGATAACAAAGAATTTTCTGAAAAGGCGGACAGACAGATCAGGAGTAGAAGGAATGCCTTGAGAGCCAAAAAGGATTGCCAAGATTATTTTCGATAGTCCCGGTGGAAAACAAGCAAATTTTTTAGTCTTACGGTTTCGGAAGAACTATAGGATGGTTTTTGACTTAATGACTGGTCACAGCTTGAAGTTATCATCTTATATCTTGCATTATCAAGAACTCGTTTTATGTATTTAAGATCCTCGCGATTCAAGAAAATAGCTGAAGTATAAAAATTAGGCAAAAAGTCGTTCTTAAGGTTTTCCCAAACCTCCAACGTTCGGTATGGCGCATATTTCAACTCAAATTAAGCTAAACCTTCATCTGGCATCACTAAGGACCTGTAGTTTATACAGTATGGCGTGAGAGGTAGCCATTGTAACCTAACCTAAACATTCTACATAAAGACCGTATCAATTGCGTTGACCCAAAGGCAAGTGCAATCCACTTCTGGGATCGACCATATCATCTAACCTATAGTTATTAAAATAAGATAACATTATGAAAGACTAAGAACGGGCTCTCCACACAGGTACAGTAATTTATTTTTACAGTTATTATGTTGTGTAGTGTGTTTCTAGACATGACTGATTCCAGATGAGATTATCGTTCATTTTGCGACATTGGAATCTGCGTAAAAAATCTGAGGATCCTTCAGATTTGCTGTGATAGCATTAAATACATTAACTGAATCAATAACCAAACTTTGAACACAAAAGTGATCAAAGATCAAAGAATATATTAAAATTGTTCCAAACTTTGCCGAATTAACGCTTTAACAACCAAAAAAATTCTGATATCAACATGCTCAAGAAAACAACGGTATTATTTATCAAGAGCATTATGTCAAARCTTATATAAATTCAAAAACTTTGTGCAGCAGCAGTTGATAAATACTGCAGCGATCTCACACATCGGAGTAAGTAATCACGAAACTTGCGCTTTTTGTGTGAGCGCTTAGAAAGTTTTCTGCTTCAATTAAGCTAAGAGCATCAGCTAAAACGCTACACATGAAAATACACGTAAGTTTAGGTACTTAGTAGTGCAGCAGCAGCGCATAATGGGTGTCTGAGTTGAGCGCTCAAATATTTTGTTGAGATATTACTGAAACTAACCGCTAAGACAACAGCGTTTGTATATTTTATATTATGTTGCCAGGTTTTAGGCGCCCTAACCATTTAGGTGCACATATGTTTAAGCTTAATGCACGCACAAATATTTRGGCAAGCAAACTAAAACTTCAATACCTAAGGCACCTTTTAACTGCCATCTGTCATAACAAAACAGAGCACTGACAAGCTTTTAATTATGCCGTTATGGAAAACACCAGCAAGTGACTGACAAGTAAAAATATAAACACCGCAAAATTTACGCAAGCCATATATTTCTGTTCAATGCACACATACACGTATATATATTTGGGTGTATAATTTTACACTGATATCTACTAGCGAGCAGTGATGACAATGGTGGACGCCCAAATTGCATAGAAAGGTGGGAAAACAACACACGATGATGTATGCGCTCATTTATTTGCTTGGCATATTTGCCTACAGGTTATTTAGCATACGTACACCCACAGTCATTGTGATAATTAAGTAATGTTTTCTTTTACATTAAGTTCTAGTGAAGGATGCAGAAACTGTATGATTGGTTGACAGATAGCAAAGGAGCTAAGGTCGGCCGGAACAGGATTTTATATATAGTATTCATTCGGTAAAGAGCTGTGCTTGTTAAAAAACCTGAACGTGTCCATAAAACAGCTCTCATAGGCATCTCTAGCAGCACCAATAGAGCGCTTAATGCTATTTTTGCATAGTTCGCCCTAAGGCTCTCGGAAGATGAGCAAATCAAACGGTCCGAACAAGGACACGCGGAAATTCCCTTCTTCTTCAAGGTACCTCACGAGAAGATAAGGAGTTAAGAAGATAAGGAGTGCTCCGTCTAACTTAGTTTTATGGTACCGCAACACTGTAGTGTCTTTCAGACAGTACTGGCTGCTAATAAGGTGGCGGTAAAMGGTATAAACTGCTATGAAAACCAGCCACTTTCATGGATGTAAGCATTCAATCCGACAGCAGAATGGCATAATTAGCGCTGAGCTCACAAACTCTACGCTCAAAGCTAAGCAAGGAGTATATATTCTTACTTGAAACAGTTTCAAGATTCCTCATCTTCAGACTCGTTTGGGTGCTTAGTCATAGCACAATCGCTGGCAACTCAGAAGCCGATAAGCTAGCCAAGGCAAGGGTGTTTCCCTCTCATATCGGAAGGGGACCTACCTGAATCTTCATTCTTTCTAGTGATGTAGTAAATAGAAGTTTTAGGTAACAGAAYGGACGGACGTCTTAAGCTGTTCAGGATCGAAATTTGAATCTAACCTTCTACATATGTCAAAAGTAAGCTTAAGATGCTAAATTTCAAAAACGGGAAAATGGCTTCGGCAGAATGCAGAGAATTCCCGGAAGAAGAAGCGCAGCCTTCAAATGTATCAGACGGGACATATTCTACGGCTTCCAACGCTACAATTTAAGAAATATTGGACAGCTGGGGTGGAAAAGATTCAAGSTTTTACCAAATCCAGTGAGATGCTGGATAAGTCTTAAATTGATTATCACCCAAGGCTTAGTGATGGCCTATAGTATAAGCGGACGACTGCGGCCCAGAGCTCAAGCGCCGCTCTTTTCAACCAATCTACCAAGCACACCATATATACATACAACAACATCTGATAACAAAGGGATGTGATTAGAAATCTCATTGATGTCTCAAAAACTAAGAGACTAGTTCACATATTTACAGACAGACARACAGGCGGATAARACTAAATCGACTCAGCTCKTCTTGCTGATCATTTATATATATGTTTTATAGGATTTCTGACGTTTAACTTTGGATGTTACAAATATCACGGCAACTTAATATAGCCTTCTATGTAAATAGTGTACCTATTCGAATGACCACCAGTGTATTGCATACACGTAAAATACATTAACCGGCATGTCATTATATTTTATATGTTTTGCCATCACTCAACGCATCACTCAATTGACTTGTGTTTTCTTTAACTTACGAGGTGCATTTGGGCGCACAAACACACGSMCACACATATMGGCGSATATAGATATATATGTATGTRTGTGCCAGCTGTGGTGTATTATTTTATTATTACGCTCAAGTGCTGTCATTACGTGTGTTATTATAATGCAACGCATTGTTGTTGTTAATGTCGCTTTTGTTATTATTACTGCTTTTATTGCCATTATGTTTGCATTGTTCATTTTTTCCCCAAACAGCTCTTCATGTTTTATTCTTTTATGTGCATATACACACGAAATGCATGTATGTGTGTGCGTGTATTTGTGCGCGCATAAAAATATATKTAAGTATATGAATGACATTCATTTTATTTGTATGTGTTGTTGTACTCACTTGTGCGGCATAATAGCAAAATTATTGTTGATATTATAATTTTCCACTTGATTCCTGCACGACGACAGCGTGTGCCGCTGCCACTGCCGCGGCCGCACATTGACTGCCATAGCCTTTTGTCACGCGCCAGCCCTCSTTCTGGCGTTGACTCCAGCTGCTGCTGCTGCTGTGTTCGTTGTTGCTGTCGCAGCAGCAACGTTTCGCGCACGAGTGTTTTGTGTGCTCGTTTGGCTTTTTGCTCTTGAACAACTTCCACGTCGCAGTCATTGGCATTGTGCTGTTGCAGCTGTTGCTGTTGTTGTCGTAGTCGGTTTTTGTTGTCACTCCTGTCATCGCATTGCTCATCCGTGCATTTGTGGCGCTGCTGCTGTTGCGACTCAACAGTCTTCGTACACATTCTTCTGTGCTCCTTGATTGCATACGCGTCTGTCGCCGCCGCTGCTGCCTTTGCTGTTGCTCTAATACTACACAAATTGTTTGTTGTGCCTGTTTTTGTTATTGTTGCTGCAATAGCGTTCGTCTGCCGGTTGTGCTGGCCTCTCGCCTGCCGCTGCACTGCCGTCTCGTTCGCCGCCACGCTGCACGCGGCTTGTATTTTTGTGCCGCAAGCCAGTTTGTTGTTTTTCTTTTTGTGGAGTCACTACTTAATCCTCCGCTTCTTCTTCTTTTGCTTTTTTGTGTTCAAACTGCTGCTCTATGGCTCGTGCCTGCAACTTCTTTGGCTATTTAATGCTTTGATCTTTGCCGCTGCTCATCTTTCGGCGCTGCTTCAGTAGCCAACATTGTTGTAGCTGTTGTTGGCTTATTGCTGTTGTTGCTGCTGCTAGTTTTACTATTATGCTGGCGTGTAGCGGCTGTTGCTGCAGCTGGCGCTCGTGTCCTCCAGCTTGTCTTGTTATTACAGCCTCAATGTTTGCTTTGATTATTTGATTTTAGTGCTGGAGCCTTCAACTACAACAACAATTGCGCTAACGCCAACTCAATTGTGTTTGTCCTCGGCCGCAAATTCAACTACTGTTGCTGGCTGGCAGCCACAGTGGCTCGGTTTTCGTTTGTTGCGCAAACTTTCCACCCACAAAACCACCGCTGGCGTCCCTTAACTTCGCACTCTCTCTCTTTCTCTTTCTTATGWCAATCGTTTTCGCTCTCCTCGCTGCTGCTTCTTTTTTTCCTACACTCACTTGCTGCTTGTGTTTTATCACTTCTTTTGATTGTGTTGACTTTTTTCTTGCTCCTTTTTACGCTTGTTCACAATTGTGTTGGCGCCTTCGTTGTGTCGTCGTGTCGTCTCTTGCCCTGATTTGCTAATGCCACAACTTTCAATCCTCGAAATCAACAAATCAACAAAATTCGTAAATAACCAAAAATCTTTGCAGCTTCAACTTTTGTCGAAAGTTGCATCCACCGCCTGCACCCTCGCTTCTCTCGCTACAGCGCCGCTCTACTGTTGGTCTCTGCAAGTTTGAGATTGAAAGCAAGTATTTAGAAAAGCATAAATATCAAATGGTAAGCTTATAAGTTGATTTGTAATTTATTAGCGAAAATAAGTAGATTCCTTGCTGTTCTGATTTTTTTCTCTTCTCTCTTTTCGCTTTCGTTCGTGTCTCAAGAAATGCGTAATGGTACAATGTGAATGATTGAATAAAAATAGCTATATGTATTTATAGTCCGTTCAGTTCGACGTAAGTACATATAATAACTAAATATATATTTACAATTGAAATTCTATAGAAAAATTGTACGAATTCTTGGTATGACTTTTACCAACTGTACCCGTACTTATGTCGCTAAGAATGGTGGAAGAATCAAAGAATTTTAATTGAGCACTGAGTGCTTTTAATAGCGTCTCGCTGTCGGCTTTGTCCTTCATATAGTGGACGTTGACATAATAGGCTCTTATGAAGAACAGAATAAATACCAAATATTTGAAATTTTTCATTACCGAAGAATGTTGACTTGTGGCATTCCGAAGAGATTAATGATTATAAGTTTAAAATAGCTTAATTGTGACTGATAGAGTAATAAACTTAAGTACAAGAATAGAACTGAGTCATATAGCGTAAAACTTAAGTACATGGTCAGAACAGAGTAACAGACTAACAGACTCAAGTAACGTAAAAGATAAAAACGAAGGTATTTATTTCTTTAAAAATCAGTCCATATTAWATTAGATCTCTTCATTTGTTAAAACACGCGGTTCTCTGTGACGAAATGAAGAGCATATGAACCAGAGATATAGAAAATATTGTGGTGCATAAATTTCGGTTCAGACGAAAGTCGCATTTTACTTAGCAGTTACTTATTGTATTCAAAATATTTTCAGATAAGCTATTCCTCTACAAAAATATGAGATTTCAAAATCCGCTAGAACTATAATAATTTGGAACTGGTTTTGCGGTGATTTGATGTAAAGAGCTTATATCGAACGCATAGCAAGAAAGTAACCCAACGATCAGTTACTTTCTCGCTATACGTTCGATTTCCGAATTTATCAAATCCAAACAGAAAAAAAATATTATTCTTATCATTCTTTTCACCAGAAAGACAGCTCTTCCATTCCTGAGTACACTAATGCTCAATGGATTCAAAACTCAGGTGGAAAAAGCAGTTGTAGTCCAGTCATTATAGTTCACCTTGGAATTCGAGATACCCAGCTGTAAGTCTGTAAATATTGAAAAATGGGTGACGAAGGTGTAGAGCCTAGCATTGATATGCACCACGAGTGCTATGTGCATGTGCSCAATTGCTGCAATTGAGGTGATTCTTGATTTCACTCCGCCCCATATCGTCTTGAATACGACAGCAAAGAGGCTGTCTTCAAGACATGACAAGAACAGGGTAAAAAGCGTTCAGAAATGRAGCGCTATTGCAGAGGATCTATCTTTTGGTCTTCCTATAGATGACTTTAGCAAGAGGGCTTCCTTTGAAAAGGTATTCAAAGGCTCGCTGGTCAGCAATCTTAAATGGAAGAAACCCACTCTTGTAGCACAATTTACTAAACATTAAGCAAGCAGATGAAAATTTCTTCTTATTCACAAATTGTATTTAATGAAAATAATTTCGATTTAATTTCMCAAGAAATGTTACAAATTTGCAATTAGGTATAGAGAAATCTTCATTCATTCATTTCATGTCTATAACACAAGACACAAAAATTTAATGAATTCCATAGCAATTTTTAATTATCATAATAACAAGGACAGTATTAAATTACTTTTGTTGTTATCCTTTTGTATTACAGTTCGTATATTTGTATTATCCACGATAAGTATTTTATGRGGAATTATATTTAATTGCATAACTATATCGTACCTGAAGCAATTATATTGTTTTATTTGTAATTTTGTCGCTCAACCGGCAATAATCGGCAAATCACATAAGCATTGATATTTCGCCATAAAGTCATTCAGGCGGCGAAATGAAATAAATACGAGATTTAACAAGCAATTTGGATAGGAAACGAACAAAAACAAAAATAAAAGACAAAGAAGGGAAAAAATGAAGCTTAATACAAGCAATCAACGTGAACTTCATATTTTTCGGTTATATATTAATGAATAGCACACATATGTCATCCAGAAATATACGAGGGTTGTTTAGTAAGTTACAGGTTTTCGAAAAAAAAATTTAATGAAGTTAAAACAAACATTATGCTGTTGAGAGTCATCATCAAGAGAAATATATGTAATGAGATATGGTGAAAATTGCAATTGAAATTAGTGTTCGAAAAATATTTGAAAGTGAAAACATTATTAATTTTGATCTAGATCGGTATATAACTATTTATTTCTTCGTATACAAGTATAAAAAGTGTTAGAGTACTGTTGGAAAAACAAACTTTAAGCTTGTCAGGCCTTAGCAGACTTACATTGAAGTCTATTCTAAAGCCGATAATAATGATTTATACCAAAATATGTGAAAATATAACTTTTTGTATTAGTCTGGGTCAAATTTGATCAGATAGAATATGCATAAATTTCTAGCAAGTGTTTCATAATCAACTCGGTTGCTACCAATATCGACACTTAGAATATATAGAAAGCATTTCGAAACAACTCGATCGGTAGTGAAAAATTTGGCTAAAAATAAAATATGTAGATTTTTGTATAAGTCCAGGTAAAATTTGATTTTATATTAAATATAGAAATTTCCAACAAAAAAGCATTGTGCAAATGTTTCTTAATAAAATCGWTTCTTATATAAAAGATATTTCAAAATAACTAGATATCAAGTGAAAAATTTTGCTAAAAATAAAGTATTAAATTTTTTGTATCAGTCCGGGTCAAATTTGATCATAAGATGTAGATATGTATAAATTTCCAAAGGAGTTTTTTGGACCCTTTGGGTCAGAGTAAAAGTATGGRTAATATTTGGAACTTTTGACTTAATTTTARAGTCTTCGAAATTCGAACTTTTGTCGACAAATATATCCACACAGCGGTTTTGTTCTATTTTCTTCTAAGCATAGAATATATAAAAAAATTTCAAAGCAAAAAATTATTTTCGAAAAACTAGTTTTTTATCCAGCTACTCGAAAACATACTGCTTGCTTTCACATTTACATGTCTGAGAGTACATTCCTATTTCCACATAYATGCGATTTGACTTGTCTTTTTGCCTTCTGCTACTGACCGGAAAACGCATACCCGAAACAAATAAAAAAAATTTAAAAAAGCAAAAAAAATTACAAAAATAATAATAACCAACTCTTTCGGTTGCCATGTAATATTGCCTTGTCCCACTTGGAGCAAATACAATATTTACAAATTAATTACAGAAAACTGAAATTCATTCATTTCCTGCTGCTGCTGCTGCTGCTGCCGCTCGCACATATAGCGACGAGTCGACAGCACGTCTGCTTGGCTTGGCTTGGCTCTGCTTTGCTTTCGTTTTATCTGCTCTGTGTCAGTGGATTGCCGGTCAGTRCTGGTTTGTTCGCACACGCTTACACACACACACACACACACTCGCATGAGCATATGTATATGAATATGCTATGATTTACAGTTAGTGCTGTGAACTGCTTGCCGCGTTGCCACAACGCAGGCGCAAAATTGAAATCGCATGCAATTTCATTAATTTAACGCTCATTCTTCGCAGCGAACGTTCAACAGCCAAAGTGCAGAGTAATCGCACATACTTGTCGTATTGCATTTTGTTTTTGTTGTTATGGTTATGGTTTGTTTRCGCTGTGCGTAACTTGTAATATGCATAAATGTCGGCTGGTCGCTGTTTATACAGCCATTCATCATACGCCCTGTTGGCCGACACACTGCATGAAAGTAGTGCAAATGTAGGTGTGTTTATATGAATGTATGTGCGTTTACATGAAATTATATGTGTGTTTGTATAAAAATATATAGATCTATACATTTGTCGCTTGTACTATTGGCAGAAGTGAAGTGAGGTGCCAGGGTTGTTTAGTTCAACTGCTTTGTCGAAGTCTGTGAAGTTTTGACCATTAAAGCAAACAACATTAATAAATATGCATAGGCAATCAAATTTAATGCACACACACATACACCCACAAGTGCTTTTCAATTACAATATACATGTATTTGCTACTTGCCAAGTAAGTGTTTGCTTGCCTTTGTCTACAAATGTCAAGTAGTATTAATTCGTAATGACTTTGCCTGCGCCAACTAATGCACTGCCACTCGTGATGGAGTAAATGTATACTAGCATTACAAACACTTTAATATGCACATAAATGCATGTTAAACAATAGTTGTTGCCACACACGCACACTCACATGCACTTTGTCTATTTATTTGGCCATTAGTGCTCGTGCACTACAAACTTCGAGCTTCTTAAGCCAAGTCTGATTTCGTTTGCTTGATTTGCGCCTACTTCGAGACTGTCTAACAGTTTCGCCACTGCTGCAAAGCCCATTGAACATCTTGGCATTGCAATTGCGGTTAATTGCATAACATTAGCGTTCAATAGATTCGACTAACTGCTGGTATTAAGTTTGTTTGTGCGCTTGTGTGTAGATTATATGAAATTTGATTGAATGTGCATATCGTTTTAAGCAAGTGGTATAAGAGAAAAGCGGATAGATAGTTGGTCTTAGGTTAAAGGGTTCCGTTTAGCTGCTAAGTAGTGTTATGTAAATACTATTTGTTCTGAGTGGCTCCAAAGCTGAAATTCGAGCAWATATTTGTATTAACAAATGTTTATTGAGTAAGAGCAATTTAGCCCTTAAGGGGTTATATCGCTTTTGAATTTCACTCGAATTGATCGACTTAAAATATTCACATTTTAGAGAGATTGYGTTGTAGGGAAAAATGTAATTTCTCTTTTCCAGACTTCAGAATCGAAATATTTGACATTCGGAGTTCGAAATTAGGCTTGCTGCTTACAAAACATAGTAAGTAGTTACTTCATCATTAAAAATATGGTCTTTAACTATATTTTCATTTCATTTCAATAAAGTGTTTTTGAAAAAAATCGGTTTTTTCGAAGATCCGATTTAGACCATATTTGGCATCTGCCATATAAGCTTGATCGAAAAGTTTTATAAACCGCAAGATAAAAAGAAAATTTAGATCTATGTTTTCGTTTCATTTCAATAACAATATTTTTGAAAAAAATTATATTTTCGAATGTTCGATTTTGACCACTTCTGGCATTTTACATGCAACTTTCAAAATCTGGCCAGCATTTTCGAAAKAAATATACTTACTTTTTTGAATATKCGATTTTGACCACTTATAGCAGTTGGCATATAAACTTGAGAGACAAGTTCCATCCTTATTTTACATTAAGGGKTACTATGTATACAGWTAGAATTTTCAAAAAATCGATATTTTTTAATTTTATTTCCTTTATACATATCGTCACCTAAAATGCAAAATAACGTAACAACATTTTCGAAAATTTRCACTGCCGTGAATGAAAAACGAATTAGAATGGAACATGAGTAAAAAAAAAATTTGATATTGGTTAAAACTGGTTTATATTTGAGTGCAGAAGGTGAAAATGTTGCGCAYATGTAATTTGAAGTAGTGAATCGTAATCAATAAGATACTCAATTTCGAAYTTTTTGATGATACGTTATTTTGCATTTTAGGTGACAATATATTTTGAAATATACCCAGAAAATTTCATATCGTGCCGCTGAATAATTTCGAAGTTACACGCAAATTTAAAAAAGCGTTTCAGTGCGCTTGGAAGTGCAAGGCCATACTATATACATACATTTTCTCAAAATTATGTTTTCAAAGTCGGTGACCAACATTAGTATCAAATGTTAACACGAGCTTCTCAAATTTTTTTTTTTTTAGTATTTAAATGAAGATTTTTTCACACCGATATTTTTTTTTACAGAAAAATATGCGTATAGAAAAAGGCAGTTCACTTCAAATAACTTGTATTAAATATTGAGAATAAAGCGACAATTAAATGGAACAACTTCATTCGCCATGCACACTGCTTTTATATCACTTACTCATTTTTATTAACTCAATTTAGCAGTCATTAATTTTTATAGTACGCCACTCAATTGTTTGCACTAGCAAATTACTAAAAGCAAACACAACTACACATAACTGTATATATACATACTTGTACATAGTAATGATGACCAAGTGTCACATTGTACATTTTAAATAAAATAAATTTTCACTTCAACCGACAACAATTCACTTTTCACACAATTAATCATGTTTTGCGCTCGTAAGTGTGCAAAAAAAACAACAATAACAAGGAAAAAATATTTTATTAAATTATTTATGGTCAATTGAAAAATTGATATCTATTGACATTTTAATTCCAAGTGGTTATCAATTCAGTTGTTAAACAAACGGCCGACACCACTACCAACACACCCACACACACACACACACGCATTGTAAGGTTGCTATGCAAACAGCGTGTTTATATGGCATGTCAGCAGATTCCACAAGAGTAAACGAAATTGTTAAGTAAATCAAAAACTGACCAAACAATTGTGTAAGCATGATGTTTGACAAATGTGTGAGATTGCCAAGAAATGCACAATGGAATTGGATATGGCACATTGGCACGCCGGCACAGGAGCTGAAAGCAATGCGCATTGAATGCACCTAAGGGGATTATCAGGATATGCATGTGTTTGCTTTGTGCTCCTAGGTATTTGTGCACGTGTGTGAATTATATGATTTGTACACATCATACATACATATATACTTGTGYGTGTGTATGTGTCTTGTTTCCATTGTTTACTTGCTGGATTTATTTATTTTATGCGCTTTAGCCTTAAAGGAGATATGCTTTTGTTATTGTTAGTTTTGTGTGCATATATGCAAATTCACTGGTTAGTTGTCGGGCAGGATTATTCAAATTTTTATTTCTGCTGTCTACAAGCAATTATGCCGCTAGGTGTCTTAAAGTCTTTATATTTTTATGCTTTAAAGCTATATGGAAGCATTCTACAAAAACKATTTTGAACGGTTCAAAACGAGGCAATCCTTCTATTATTCTTCTAAGAAAGTAAACGGTCTTTCAGCGGTCATAAATTTTTAGCTATCCAGTCTGTCAAGTTCTTAGAGAGATATCCAAAAAATGTAAACGGGAGAGCCCCATCTTTATGGATCCAAAAAATTAGTATAGCTTGAGTCGAAGAAATTTAAATTCGGTATGCGATATTTTTCCGTACTTATGGATTCAATAAGAGTTGAGTTTAAGTCGAGAGAATTTKAAATGTGAAAGAATGGCTTTCTCTACAGTTTAAGTCGAAATATTTAAAAAAAAATGTAAACGGGACAGCTCCATCTTTATGCATCCAAAAAATGATTAGAGTTTAAGTSGAAGAATGGCTTAAGGCTGACTATCGCACTTCCTTCAGATATTCATACCATACCCCCATAAAAAGTGCATTGACTCTAAAACAGACGAAGTTGAAATAAAATATAATTCTCACATGAATCTTCAATGCTTCCATAAAATTGATAAAKTGTACTAAAAATGGGCCAGCAGTTATCCCTACAGGGTCAACCAATATTGAGAACAAACTCTGTGTATAACCAAAGCATACAGATCACGACCATGATTTGATGTCTTTTAAATTTGTCGCAAAATCTCAAATATTTGCACATAAATTGCCACATAGTGAATGTATTTTTGTTTCACAACAATATCGTAAGACAAACAYGGAGTAGGCTAAAGTTTAAGTTGCCTTAAAGTGCATGATAATTTACAAGTTTATTTATATTGCACTAGAACTCAATTATTTAGACTGTCAATTTGATTTTCTTTAATTGGGAAGACATTTTTGAAAGCAAATATTTGCGATTTACATTAATTTTTATCAAAATGAGTTGATGTTTTCAATTACATGCTCGTAAGSTATTTATGAGGAAGGTATAGCTTATTGGATCCAGAGTGGTCTGTATTGTCTAATATACTCAGTAAGAATAAGAAATTGTTCGTACATCGGTGACTTTTGTCTTCTCTTTCCTTTGTACTCTTTTTTAATGCATTTCTCTGAGGGATGCAGATAGATTATAGTAATGGATTATAGTAGTAGAATTAGTATTCCTGAACAATGTCAAGWATGTTTTGAATAGAAAGCAAAAAATGTATTGATAGCCTAAAAGTATGCTTTGAAAAATTAAATGTATCATAATTGTACAGGAAAATTACCTACAATTTTTTTCGGAATGTGCGACGCCTAAAACTATAACGATTATGTGGTGAAATAACAAATGAAAGCCTAAAAGTATGCTATGACAAATTAAATATACCATTTGATGGTCTAAAACTGTGCTATGAAAAATTACATATATATAATACGTGATGTCTAAGTATTAGCAGATAAAAAGGTCGTTATTTACATGCATTACTCACTACTTTCCAAAACAACTAATCAGCGCTGTTCAGTGCTTTCCCTAATATCCTCGTTATATGCTCAACATATAATATTTTGCTTACATTCCATATCCATGTATGCTAATTTGAAAACTTTTTATTGATCAAAGAGCACCCAACGCCTTCCTCGCCAGCATCCGCTGCTTTGATACGCGCACAAAGAAAGTGAAATCAACGAAAAAGGCAAGGCGACTGATAAAGTCAATGAMTTTGCAGTAAAATCGATGCCTTGCGTCTTTATTACGCTTTGATATGTGGCGCGTCTTCATTTTCCATTTTGCCTTCATTTTCCTGCTTTCCCCCTTTTTCTATGCCTACATCCGCTTTTCAGTGTCCTTTTTTATTAGAAAAAATTTGAATAAGCATGTGAATGCTGAATCATGAGGAATAAAAAAGCAGCGGCGAAAAAACAGTAGGAAAAAAGACGACAGCTAAAAGGAAGTCGAGGCAGCCAAATGGTGCTTTTTGGCACACAGCCAGCAGAACAAGCGCATACATGGGTCAACCGTATAATGGCGCACACATAGTCGCACACACACATACACAGCGCGCATGCAGGCAAGCGAATTGGCAAGCAGCAGCGGTTTTKCACATGTGTGTGTGTGTGTGTTTGTGTTGCACTTACAATGCGATTGCTTGTAACAAGCGATGCTTAGCAGTGCGGAGATTTGAATCTGAGAAAGCTGTGAATCGACCGCAATAAAATTGCCTGGCAACACTCGCAACACACACACACACACACACATGTGCAATCAAGCGTATGATATTAGCAGACTGCTACAAGCGTTTAGGCGCATAGACAAATGTGCCAATGACTGCACACAAACACATGCATACATTTGAATTCTATGAAGGCAATGCTGCCTGTGTTTATGTGTGGCTGTGGGTGTGTGCTTGCGTGCAAAGTGTTGAAAAGACAAATATTTTCTAATACTTGCTCCGGTTTTATAATAATGCAAATAAATGCTATAAATTCTCAGTTGGACTCAATGAAGAGCGACAGGCTGGCGTTGTTCACACACCCATACATACATACATATGTATAGATACATATTTATACCCACTAACCGCATGGACATGCAGCTTAACACCCAACACTGACGCCAGACGTCACTTAACCAAATCCACCACATCGAGATGTGGTCACTGACTGAACTGGAAGGCATTTTGTTGCCACTAACGACTGCGTATAGCCAGTTAAAACTTTATATCCTCTACAGCGTGTGTATATGAAGTTTGTGAAACCCGGAAGTAAACGTCGGAGCCGCTATAAAGTATGTGAACTGATCATTTATTTTACAGTGTGAGGAGCTGAGTGAATTTAGTCACGTTTCTTTGTCGATCCGTCTCAACCGAGCTGGTCCCAGAATTTTTGAAATACTTATTGTACTGAAATTTTGCTTACGTCGATTTCTCCTCTAAAAGTTGCTCATTTGTCGAAATCGTCGGTATCGGACCACTATAGGTTAGAGCTGCCATACAAACTGAACGATTTTTAATCGAAACCTTGTATGGAAAGCTTTGTCATTTGAAAAGATATCTTCCTAAAATTTGGCACAAATTAATCTTTAAGGCAACGCTATAATCCATGAACATAGGGTTGAGATCGGACAACTATAGCATATWACTGCCGTATAAACTGATAAATCCAGATCAAGTCTTTGTATGGAAAACTTTTTTATTTTACGAGTTATCTTCAAGAAATTTGCCATGGGGCATTTCTCAAGTCCGCCCTACAATCTCCGAACCTATTGTTCAGTTCGGTCTACTATAGCAGCCATTGAAACTCATCGGTCAAAATCATGACAAAGCACTTTATATACCCTCAAAGGCTATAAGAAATACACCTATGGTATTATTTCGTCGATTTTGCATCTGCCAAATATTTGTGGTTTTCTTCTTGATGTATTTTTGTTACCATTATTCTTTTTTTTTTTTTTTTTTTTTTTTTTTTTTTTTTTTAWTATTTTTTTTTTTTTTTTTTTTTTTTTTTTGTTGTTTTTGCGCATAAAAACTGAGCTGTAAAACTAAGCCACTGTCGTCTGGTCAATAGCACCGAGCAGCTAGTCGCTGCTGATAAATACTGCAAATGCCATAAACAACAAAAATAACAACAATAAAAACAGTTGCAAGCAGCACTTTGTAAATTTTGTTGTTGCAGTTGTCGTTGTTGCTGGTTTTGTGCTGTGAAATATTTAGTCATTGAGCTGAACAACCATAAAATGACAATTTGTCAGCAATAAAACTGTAAACAAAGCAGACAGACAATACATTTGCCATTTGTATCCATGTGTATGTATGTATGTATGTGTGTATATTTATGTATACAAATAAATTTTGTGCAATTTTATGGCTCCTAACCAGCTTCTAGTGCTTAAAATAGAATGTGTGTGTGTGTGTGTATGTGTGTTCGACGAAGTGGCAGTAGCAATGTTGCAGCGTTTTTTAAGTTGTATTGCTTGTTCTACAGTTGTATTGACTGAACAAATGCTGTCGTCAAGTTGCTAGTTTGCGAGCAATACTCGTGCGCTGGTTGCCTCAAGCAATAAATAGATTGAAGCATAATAAAATATTATTTTATTGACCTTCGCTCCGCAAGCAGTCGGTAACTTTGACATTTCCGACATTTCATCTACAGAGGCCTACATAGTTCAGTCACAAAACTTCAACATTTCTTTGAAAACTCGCAGTAGCCGAAAATAAATTATTTCGGTTTCGTTACCATGAAAGTCAGGCTTATGGATCGGACCTGGATTTTTATCTGGTGATGGACATTTTCACAGATTTTCGAATTCCTGTAGAGTTAAATATGAATTCAATCCTCAATATTGCCTTCCTTCCAGAAGAGAGTGGGAAAGGATGAAAAGAGCSTTCTTATTAACACAAGGAGTATTCTCAAGGAATATATTTATATATACAGAAAGCCAGATTGCTTTGAGATCACTAAAGTTACTTAGAGTTTCGTCAAAGTTAGTGGAAGAATGCCCCGATGTATTAGTGGAGCTTGCACCCTAATTCACGATAAATCTGAAATGGAATCGAGAACATAGTGATGTCCCTGGGAACTAAGAAGCAGATGAACTTGCCAGAAGAGACACCATCCTACAATTCGACTCCGAAAAAGAGGGAATTTATATRTCTATGGCAATCCCTGGTGGCAATAATAGAACAGGGAAGTACATATCGACTATTAAAACATAAAGGAGCGATATAAGAACTCTATTAGGAGTACTAACAGCTCACTATCTAATTGGCAGACAAGCCAGTAGACTAGGATCACCATATAGCGACTATTGTAGAAGCTGTTGTCAGACAGCCACTCTACCTACCTACACACGTGCTTATCTTCTTTTCAAGCATCTTCCTTTTACACACCATACATGTATAGCCTCAGCAATCAAGCAAGTTTTTCAGTTCTCCAAACTAAAAAATTAATCACCGGCAATTTCCAGCCCTTAAAGCAGTTTAGCAAGGTAATTAAGACCCGAAAATTTAAATTCACTTAACAAAGTTTATTCAACTCAGGGCATTCAACTTAGACATTTTACAACTACAAGCATTAAAAATTAACGGATTTCAACAGCCTGCTGCCATATTTATAGCTTCCATTAGGAGCTCATGTCACCCGCATAGCAATTGTCTTATCGAGCAACTTAACGAATTTGTAAGTTCACTTTCCGTATATAACTTCGGCATTAAACGGAATTATTTCTTATTTCGCTTGTTGCCAATTCCCCCCCTTCTTGCTACAACAATTGTAGCGCCAACAATAACTTACTGCTTCGCTTGCGTAAATAAGTTATTTCTTTTGAAACCTGTAATACTTTTTAAGCTTTTCTCAACCACCTTTTCCTCCTCTTTTTACTATTGCTATCTACCTTTACCGTTGCCTTTCAGCTGCGCTGTGCTTACAGCAGTGATACTTCATTTTMCTTACACTGGTACCTGCAATCCCCACACCTTGGCTTATCTTTGCGTCKCGTTGACTTGTTACGTTTATCTACGGTGTAGTTTATTAAGATAAAAGTCCAAGGAGGAAATACCGGAAAATGTCTTTGTTATCTATTTTCATTAAACTTTTTTATAAACTGTTACTTTGTATTTTGTCATGTTAACGTATCCYTTTTGCTCAACTCTTTCGGCCAAACAAATTTTTCATTAATTTCCTCTTTCTGCTTTGACCTCAATTGTTGTCCCGAGTGGGTTGATTTTGTTTTATGTTTTGTAGGCAGCTTTTTACTCAGTCTTTTTTATGGCTTTGCAGCTTTAGCCTCACTTGTTTGTGTTTCTTTGCTCTTTTTTTGTTGCTAGCTTCGCTTTTCCCTTTTATTGTTTTAGTTTATCGTTTATTTTCTGCTAGTTGGTTCGGCGTTTCAATTAGATTCTCGGTTGGGAAGCGCCTCCCTCTTTGGCGCTGCTAAACACTACGTTTGTGCATTGGTTTTCACTGGGAAAATTCTGGCTTCACTCATGCGTCCTGCTTAATTTTTAGTTTCTGATTAATTTTTCACAACAAAATACCCCCATCTTGAAACCGAATATAGGATGTGTCTTTCATAAACAAATTTGCTTAGTTTTAAACTGAGAAGCATTTATTTGATTTTTTTAATATATTAAACTACTAGTTGTATTAGGGGTCGCTAAATAACTTTAGCTCAAAATTTGGTATATGGTTCAAAGACAATTTAAAATGTCTCGTAACTATAATTCTAACCTCGATTCCATATACCGTATTATAGAAAAGCAAACCWGTAATTATCCGACAAAACTTCAGCCCAGATCTATGCCCTTAAACACATTTTGCTCGCACGAAAAGTCTAGCAGGCTTATGATCTGCAAGTACGCGAAGTCTATACTGAATAGAAATAGATTTCTAGTGAGCTAATCTAGTATTGCGAAGAGCATAGTATTATTTAGTCTAAGTGGTGCTCTAAACCAGCAACTTATACACGGAACTACTTCATAGAAATATTTAGAAGACATTCCTGTCGAATACCTCCCCATGTTTAAAACCTTTTTAGGTAGGTCCCAACCTGAGCCTGAGTATTAACGACTCACAGCCATCTTACTTTTGGTAAGCCACTGATTTCGCTATGTGGCGACTCCAAAGAGAGTGCAAGACTAAATTTTAATTTGATATTCTATTTCGTGAATCCATAGAGAGTGAAAAAATTATTGATTAATAAAAGATAAATGCTGTTAAAATTACCGCCTTCGTCTTTTAATAATTTAATGAAATAAATCTTGCTTTAAACGCATAAAACTCGCAAGGCTAATGAGAAATTGAGAAATCCAACAATCGGTTCGTTTAAAAAATTAACAGCTTTTATTTGTGCAAATTTCACAGACTTTAATATGGCTAAATATGGCGCATCAATAAAAATCGGCATTTCATTAAAACGCAATCAAGGCTTGTTGCTTATACAACCCCGTCCACTAACACACACCTGTCTCTTATACACATCTAGATGTGTATAAGAGACAGGCTTTTATTTGTGCAAATTTCACAGACTTTAATATGGCTAAATATGGCGCATCAATAAAAATCGGCATTTCATTAAAACGCAATCAAGGCTTGTTGCTTATACAACCCCGTCCACTAACACACACACACACATTTTTAACGTGAAATAAATGAAATTAATTAAAGCTTAAACAGTATGTTGGCGCAAAATACCAAAACAAAAGCAAACATCGAATGTAGGAAAAGCAACAAAAGCAACACTAGAAGCCAATATAATGTGCTGAAAGGAGAACAACAACAATAGCAATGGCAGAAACAGTTAGAAAATCACACCTACGCACATTAACCGCCTAAGCGTCGGGGCATTGCTCATTCAGTCATAAAATCTGCCAAGACAATGTGGCGCTATAAACGACAAGGCAATAAGAACGTCTAAAATAGCAACAAAAGCAACAATGGAAAAACAGTTATCAAGAAATGGCTGTAATTAGAGTAATGACAACKGCAACAACAAAAACAACAAAAGCAACAACTAAATAACAATAACAGTAGTAAATGTGCGACAACAACAACAGCTACAGCACGGCAACAAGACAACACGAATGCCATTAACACACCACAGCTGGCGATTTAAGATGGCGCTGAAGATAAGCTAAGCAAATATGRCAGCAGGCGGGCGCGTGAATGCGTGCCAACAGCGCCGCCGCAGGACTGCACCTAATATCGATAAGTTAAAAGTACGCGCACATGCACATACATACAAACGTTCAAATGTGTGTGTGTTGTGTTTGTGCATGTAGGTGTTTGCTTCACGGCGCATCGCTAATGAGCAGTAATTAAAAAAATATTCCAACTCATCGCCGCGGCGGCAGGACGCGCACGCACTGCGGGTGGGGCGCACGCACACACACACATGTACATAGAGGACAGCAAACGCGCACCGTAAATCCCATTAAAAGCAGCAGCCTCCACCGGGCATAAACTGCGCGCCATTGCTCGCGCACAAATGCCACACAATTATACACAGTCCAGCGCATCAACAACAATAACACATACGCAAGAGTCGAAAACAAAAACAATATGGAAATTAGAAGCAGCAAAACCGAGCCATGCCTTTAACCCAATTTACACCTCCAGAATTTAGTATTACCAACATGTATGCGTGTGTGTCTGTGTTTGCTCAAATTAATGCATGCACACACGCATGTGTGTGTGTGTGTGCAGATGAGTTGGAAATATTTATTTGTGTGTATAATTGAGACAACGCGTGGGCACCGCACACACACACACACATACGCAGATGTCGATTTGCATAAATATATTTGTTTGCTTATGCCACACTTATTTGCATATAGAGTGCAAGTGTATTCATCTGTAGGTGTGTCTGTGTGCGTGTGTGTTTTCGGTTGTATTTGTGTTGCCATGACATAACCCGAAAATTTCATTAGAAATCTGTACAGTTTTGGTTGCATTTTAATTGTGCTCAGTTGGTGTGGCAGCTGAGCCACGGCGCACTGATTTGCCTCCGGCAGTTGCTGGCTGAAAAATTTCTGTCCACCTGTGCACTTTGGGTAATTTATCAGTGTTGACACAAAATTGTTGTTTGTAGACGAGTTTCTCACACGTTTGCCGCTGATATGGGTGTGTGTGTTTGTGTGTGGTGAAATAGCAATAAATGTGTTTTTCGTATACGCTGTAAAATTCTGGGAGTCAAAAGTTATTTTAATATTAATTTCGTATAGTTGAGAGCGTTGTGGGCAGATAATATAGCCCAGACGAAACGTAGAAAGAAGGAGGTTAGCTTCGGTTATGCCGAAGCTACAATATCCTTTACAGGTGCTTTTCTTATAGCATAAAAAGGTACAAAAAGGTCTTTGTATTGATTTCGGCCAGTTTGTATGGTAGCTATAGAGTAGCAATTTTGTTGAGATCTGAAGCTCTTAAAAGCTTATGAAAGCTCATGAAAATTTTTGAAATTTCATATGAACTGATGACTGGATTTTAATGAAATCTGAAGCTCCTAAAAACTTATGAATGCTCACAAAAACCCTTGAAATCTTATAAAAACTGATAAGAGTAATCAAAAACTGACGAAAAATAAGAAAACTCATTAAAAACTGTGTAGCACATAACCATTCCAAGAAAACTCATTTAAAATTATGAAAGCTCATGAAAACAAATAGAATAATTATGAAAGTACATCAAAATCCTTATAGCAAGATCATAAGCACTGCATGAAAGCTCTACATAAGTTATGAAAGCTCATCAAAAGCTCTGCAGCGAGATCATAACCACCGCAAGAAAGCCTTACAGCACAGCCTCGGTAATACATGTGTGAAAGCTCATTAAAAAATTATAAAAGATCTTACAAACGTTTTTTGTTTTCAGTACATAACTATCGCAAGAAAACTCATTTCAAGTTATGAAAGGTCGTAAAAGCTCATGCATGCATTTAAAATAGTTATGAAAGCGCACTAAAACCTTTGTAACTAGATCACAACCATTATATGATAGCTTTGCAGTAGAGAAGAAAGCTCACCTTTTCAAAGATAAGAGATTTGTAGTTCATTCAAAATAATCATGATTTTGAGGGAATTGGAATCTACTTGGATATGAAAAATGAATGCTCAGATGCAGTCCACTCATTTATTATTTCAAAAAATATTTTAGATTCAAGTAGTAAGTACATATATAAAAAATTAGGCTCAGAAACCACATTAAAGTTATTAGAATATCTGCGGCAATTTTGTAGCCCCAATCCTTTCAAATATATCTTTTCTACTTTGCTTTCAAAACCAAACCAAACATTAATTAAATGCGTTTCACATTTGCCACCTTTTCGAAGTAATTTAAAATGCCATTAAATTATTTTCAACTAAACAAGATTAATGGTTCTCCAAACCAGCTGCATCGGCATTGTTCCTTATCCGTCATAGTTAAATGGCGTTTTTCACAGTGCAACACATGTACTTCGGGTAGCGGACTAACAACCGGCAATCATTAACGCTGTACTAATCTGTAAAGCAATATACAGAGCCAGCAGTAATGGCAGCAAAGCATTAGTCACTGCCGAAATTCAAAATTTACCGTTGCACCAATACCAATTCAAAATAATCTGGTATAATATTTAACTGGCGAAACAACACAAAATTAAGGTAGCAAAACAGGTAAAGTAACCAACAAATCGGGCGGCGAATGCCCGTGCAAAACAACAAAACCAGCAACAAAATATCGACAATGATAACAACAACATTGCCAAAGGCATAAAATACCGCTGCTCCCACCATTTGACAACAACAACACGTGATATTGGTGAACCCCAACCGCCCACAGCGAAAAAGGTTTGCAAATAATGAAGGCATTTACAATGAGTCGGCACATTGCGGGCCAGTGGCGTCAGAAGCGTGCGGCGGTGCGATGTGTCGGCGCTGTGGCGCAGACATGTGCCGCCGCTGGGCGGTTTTGTTATGCCAAATTAATGATTGTCCGCGCGTAGTATGCGGACTACCGCACACAAAAAAGGGGTAACAACACAAACAAATGGTTGCTGTGAAACCCCAGAATTTCTTCAATGGCAGCACCGATTTTGATTACGTGAAATTTTCGGGCGCGCCRGCCTTTCAATGCGGTTTGYGGTGGAGCGTAAAAGCGAGCGCGCGCGCGCGTTTGCGGTGGCGTTGTGTATGTGCATGGCAGGCAAGGGTTGACGCAGAAATTTAGCCACTCAATCATGCGCTCATTCGTGCATACGAATTTTTCCATGCATTCATTGTGTTTCTGTCCATTTTTGTTGCCTTTTTTCAGCATTTCCGCTTTTGTTTTACTTTGTTTGGCTTTTGTTACGATTTGTGGCTCGCGTTTTGTTGTTGGTCTTTGCAAGCGCACAAGTGGTTGCTTTGTATAAATATGCTGCGCGCACAAGTCAATGAACGACTCGTTGTCCGCGTCGTSGATAGTTGCTTGAATGCGCGAAATTGCCAAAGCTAAAAGTATAATTGTTTTGGCTGCCGTCAATTGCGCGTCCTTTACATGCTTTGTGGTGTGTGTGCGGTTGCTCCGATTGCTCCCTCGTTTGTTGTGCTTTGTTTGCTCCTTGATTTGACCGCAGAAATTCGCAGCGACTGCGACAATAAAGCAAAGTTATTGTATTTTCTTTATTTTTAGCGYGCGCGTACCGTTAACGCTTATTTTCAATCAGCTCGCGCTTACTTTTTGCACCATTCTCTGCTCACTGGTTTTCCGCTGCTTCTGTTGTTATTTATACAATTTTTTTGTGATTTCATGATGCTTTCCGGCKTTACAGTTCCGTGTTTGCAATTTTTATGTCATGCTATTTAATTCACTTTCTCGCACGCGTCACTCCTCCGTCAATGCTGCTCGTCACTTTGGCTTCTTTTCAATTTCCTCTACCGCCCTGTCAGCACCCGTTCGCGCAGCGCGCCACTCGCAAGCGCTGTACTATWTATAACGACACAGCTTTTGGCGCAAATTGCTCTGGTTTATTGAGCAGCGTCGAACTGAYAGTCGTCTCTTTGTCAACCTTGACTGTCCGTTAGCCGGTAAAAATTMTCGACAGAATTGCTGTTATTGTTTTCTTTTGCATTTTCACTCTCCGCTATCTGGTCTTATTTACCTTTGCTTGTKGTTGTAGTCAATTTATGTTGCTTTTGTTATAGTATGAGTAAATATGACTGCGTGTGTATGTATTTTATGCAATGTGGGGTTGATGTTTGTTCCGTTAACGCTGCATTTTTTTAACGTAAAAGACATACCGGTTTCCTTACTTACTCTGMAGTCTTTTGTCTGCCTCGTCAGTACGTCGATTGGGCCGTTAGTCCCGGTAACAGTTGTCCAAGTACCTCTTATATTGCTATCGCTGCCACAATGCCTGGCTATCCGCTGATAGCTRCATAACTGGTGAAGTCGCAAAACACAAATATGTGCCTTGTAGAGAAATTTAGCSAGCGCGTATGGAATAGGTATCCAGAGAGGCGCCTGGGTAATAATGCAAACGATGAGTTTGATATTCCATAGATCAATCATAGCTCAAATCAAGAAGGCGACCACAGAATTTGGATCTGCTTGCTGCCTCGTAAAATTCCATAGATAAATGCTTTGAGAGTTCAGCTCATTAGAACCAACCGGACTCAGAAGCATAGTCTCAAAAAGATATCACATCCCAGAAAAATTTGAAATTTTTGATTTTAGAACACTTAGCAAAGCCTAAAATAGCTGAAATCTGCTGCTTTACAAAGCTTAGATATTCTATGACTACAGCTCTCCTTCCTTGTACATATGAATAGCAAATGTATGATGTGGAAGCCTGCCCTGCTCTCTTGTGTTGCCCAGTTCAATAGAATACGAACTCCTCACTGTAGTAAGGAGTAGTAGTAATTTAATATTAGTCCTCATATTTCCAATATTTCTCGCTGGGTATAGTTGCTTTCATTTGTCCAGCGTCGAGTGGCGCTCACGGTTCTCCTTCTTGGTAATTTGGTGAATGCTTTTAAATATACAATCATTTCTTTTGTTGTTTTTCACTACCGACTACTTTTTTCTTTAAGCTGCCATTGTGAGTTGCATTTTATTTCAGTTAGTTCTGTCATTGCGTCGGACAATCGGCCCCAACCTCTTTCTATCCACTGCTTTCAAACAATTTACGAGCTTGAAAATCCAATAAACACCCAAACCGGCTTGCCGCTTGGTGGTTGAATTGTTGTGGAAGTTCCCACAGGAATTTATAAACATGAGACTTGCCAGATTGTTTTCAATATGGCATTCAAGCCATTGAGCTTTTAATTAATTCTAGAATCTGTTAGTGAAAAGTGAATGAATGCATTGGATGAGGGTGCGATAATCAAATCTGGCCTATGTCACTTATAATCCACAAATATTGAGAATACAGCATCAGAAAAAATGCTTCGGTACTATGAATTATGGCCTTGATAACTTCAAGGTAGTGACCTTTATATATTTTGTATGATTTTTATAATTTTATGAATTTTTCAGTTTAGCTCAGACCCCAACAAAATCTACATCGTCACTTTATCGCAACTTTTCACGAACTCGTCGCTTTTGGTATGAGAAATATTAGGAACCCGGTTCGGTCTATACATAGGTTCATAGTTTACTTAAAACCTACTTTCCTCACGGYTTCCCATTAATTATTAAAGAAGAGATTTTCAAAATGTGTTTCGTTAGTTGAGGTTTTTTGAATGGTTCTCGGCTGACTACCGGACATATACTTTGAAAAATATTGAAGACACTCATACGACGAAATGTCTTGTTGTCTGTCTCAAGTGTTTCTTCCGATGTATAATAGTCTTCATCGATAACTAAAAATCTGAGAGTCAGAGAGCTTTAACTTTGACGATTAAAAGTGTTGAGTTCGTACAACTTCTGACAAGAACTGAGTAGGATTTCGTTACTATATGTGATCTATATATTAACTTCATTGACTCATATTTGCATTTAACCCCACAAATGGATCTTATTAACTGCTGAACTGTTCGCAGCTGGGCTCTGAAGGAGGCCTTATTAATCRTACTAGGCAATCCGAAACTAGTCCTTAAAACTTCGTTTTCATYTTTAATGCTCTTTCTCTATACAAACGTAGATAAAAGCGTATCTGGTACTGAAACACTCTACTCTACTCAAACTTAAGCCTGGCCACATTCTCTGCAGCGTCAAACAATTTAATAAATTTTCGTTCCAATTGGCAATCCTCCCACACCAGTCAACACTACAACCGTACCCCCACACATTAATATAACGGTGTATTATATGAAAACGATTTACGAGCACTGAAATTGTGCCTATCACACCACCACACACCCACAACAGGCAACAGCAAACAATGTATTACCACAACAGCTACCCTCTCGTGAGCGTCGCACATGAGAATTGCCAATTTTATACACATTTATTTCTTATTGTACGCTGGCAAAAGGAACAACAACTTACTACACCTTTTGAGCCACACGCTACACGCCCAGAAACAACCAGAAGGCGAACACCATATCGCAACACTTTGGCGCTGACAGACACACTACTATATGGATTGCTATTGTTATTGTTGTAGCTTTCATTTTTGTATCACTGCAATGCCGTGAAAATAATTGCGCTGTAAATTCGTGAGATTCGAGGGTGCGCCGGGTGAAGCGGGTAAAGTGACGATAAGGCGGACTGAGTGTGGATATTGGTGAGTAAGCGGCTGGCCAGCTGACTGTCAAAGGCGCTATAAGCCAGCATTGGCGGTCTAGCGTGCCTTACTACGTTGTTCGTCGGTCTTGCTATTGTTTCAGCCATATGTGTGTGGATTATGTGTTGTCCTCCTGTTTGTATACGCATGTGGATATATTGTTGTAATGTATTGCATTTATTTTTATTGTCAGTTGCCAATTTTGTCCAATTTTCTTTGAAAAGATACAGAAAAATTTAAAACAATTGTTGTTGTTTTTTTTCCTTTTCGCAGGCGCTCTCAGCGGTATTGTTTGGAAATCGTTAAAATTTTCAACGAACAGCAAATAAAATTGCAGCTCAAATCAGTAGGGGAAATCGAAAAATAAATGAGGAAAAATTGTGGAAAAAATATTTAATGCTTTTTGGCGCAYACAAATACACACATGCGCAGTGAGCTCGGCAGATGTTCGCACACTTCCACCAACGCCATATTTCAAGCTGGCATATTTCTTATTATCTGCTTTTCACACCCACATTCGCTTAATGCTCTGCACACGAAACAACGTCAAGAGGACGGCTCCGAGAAGGCCAATTACTTTTTGACTTTTTGTGATATTTTTATATCCTGTACATGGTATATACAGTTAGATACGAGATTTGTAACGCGCAGAAGAAAGCGTGGGAGAAACTATGGAGCATATACATACATACATACATATATAAATTAAGAGTCGATTTAGCCATATCCGTCCTTTTGTCCCTCCATCTTTATGACGGCATATACGCGTACTAGCCCTTCAGTTTTTGAGATATCGTTCTGAAATTTTATAAACGTTTTTTCTCTCCAAAAATCAGCTGATTTTTCGGAATCGCCGATATCTCATTACTATATTATATAGCCGCCAAGGGCAATTATGTTTTCTTCAAAGAAATTGTTTAAATCGGATTACTATAGCATATAGCTGTCATACAAAATGACCAATCAAAATCAAGATAAAAAGCTTTTTGTGATCCTTAATTCTATAAAAAATGCGTCTGTAAAGGGTATTATAGATTCCGTGCAGCCGACATTAACGTTTTTCCTCTTTTATTCTTATTTTCACAAATTATGCTCAAACTCTACAAAATTAAAATGAAAATAATCTTTGCGATTTGACATTAGAAAATATGTGATTTTCACTTGATATTTTAAGTGTCATTTACGCTTTTTTCATTTTCTACCATTTTCTGCTGCAGGCCATGTATACAAACATACAAACACACTACTAACACTGATAGCAGCTCTAATTTTTCATTTGCTTCCCCATATCCATTTTCCACAAATTTTTCCACGAAACTTAATATTTTCTAAAAATATATTTTTCCATACTTTTCAAATACATACATACATACATACTACTCATCCATGGCGAATTTGTGCGGCATAATGTCGCAAGTGGCGTTGAGCATGTAAATCGACTGGCAAATATTGACACTTCCCACAATGCAGCACAACAAACACACACATACATATTTATGACCAACAAGCAGCTACACGCACACACACAGTCATAAGCAAAAATCAAATAAGTCAACGRAAATTCTAAATTTCGCAAATACACATAAACAAATAGCATTTACATACTCAACGCTACATAAATGATGGCTCGGCATGTGCTCGGTTGTGTACATGTGTGTGTGTGTGTAAGTATCTTTCGATCTTTCGAGTATTTGACAGCGCGCGCTTGAACAACATTGAAAGACAAACAACACTGCGGTTAGTTTGCAACACTGGTCGTTWGAGTCCGGAATGTGGCATTGCCCGCGAGCCAAACGGCAGGCACCCTTAGCACATTTATCATACTCATATTCGCAATGTAACCCAATAACGGAGCAATGCAAAATATTGGTAAATATTTTTTAGAAAAAGCAAATGCAACAACAACACTAACAAGTACAAAAACAAATAAGCAACAAATCTAAAAAAGTGTAGGGATATATTGATGTCAAAGCTCCACAGACCCTGCAGGGAATTTTCGAGCTTGGAATAATTACTTTTAATAACTCTTTCCAGAATATAATAAAGTATCTAGTGAAATTAAAATGATCAAGTTCTCGGAAATGTTAAGAAGTCCTGTTATTATACGGAACCAGCACGAAGTATTCCAAGAAGTCGTCAGTTGACGATCGTTTTATTTTTATTAAGAGACTAGCCTATAGGAAAATTCGCATGCTTTTTATACTACACGGTCTCGAAAGAACTGCCGAACAATTGTTGGCTCCTTGAAGGGTTAGAAACTACTAACATCACATGCGCGCCGAATGGACCTAAGTAATGACGATACATGCAGAAAGAGAAACAAAGTAGGCAGATTAGATATACTGAAACAYCTTCTATGCAACTGTCCAGCACTAGTTTGAACATGTCTTAAGTATCTAGGAACTTCGCAGTTCAAAGATCTAGATGAAGTATCAAACTTAGATATCAAGACGCTCTTTGAATTCGCAAAAAGAGTTGACGTCCTCAACTCAACTAAAACTAAACACTGGCAGGTAGATCTATATATTGGCGTAACAGCCTAACCTAAGCCCAGTCTAGATCTGAGTTCCATTCCCAAACGATTTCAAAAAGAGGTTCGAGAAAAACACKTTTAAGGTTTGACGTTCTGAAGCTGATTTGCCAAAACGCTTTTATACTATATACAGCAGAGARAACAGGGATATTTGTATAAAATTTTTAACACTTTAAAGTGTAATTTTAAAATCCTGACTCACCTACATTCTTATTGAAATATTTAGAATCACTTTCGATCTGCAAAAAATTAAATTTGGAGACTGTGTTCTACGTTAACGCACCTCCAATAATTTTGGATTATGCTGCTGAGACCACACTTCTTAGATACATTTAAATCCGAGTCCGAGSAGTATATATATGTATGATAGGCCAGATAGATTAACGTGCCTGCACTACAGCTTCCTCCAACAAGCTCACATTTTCCTGCAGGGTTGCAAYACGATGTCATGTGTATGCAGTTGAAAGGCATGCAAATCCGTTCGGCAAAAACAAAGCAAAAGCGAGTGCGCCATGTCCAGCTGTGTCCAAGCGCGCATAACTAAACACATTTCGCCCAGCGCAATAGAGGCATCCACTGAGCCACACAACAGTGGCGATAAATATTGAAGCAGTGTCAAGTGTAGCAACGTTGGGATGAAACAAAGGCAGCGAGAGGGAGGAAATCATAGAAAGCGCAGACAAAGTGCAGCACATTTTTTAATATGCATTTTTTGCCAAACCAATTTCTCCAGCTCTTTGCTATTTTTGACTCAATACTTTTCCAGTTTTTTTTTTACCATTCACCTTTTGAATTTTTCCCCGCGCTGCTGTTTGGGAAGCACGATAGAATGTGACAAATGCGAGGGACAAATATGGGGAAAAATAACAGTTACACGGATGAACAAACTGTGGAAACGGAAAAATTCCGCAGCGTTCTTGACTCTAATGGTTGCATAGCGACTCTGGCGGCGATGGCGGTGGCGGTGGCAGCGTGATGTAAAGTGGAAATGGAAATGTCAAGCGAAGTTTGGCGCACACAAAAAGCGCGCTAGACATGCAATTTTTTCGGTAGTTTTCAAAGGCGCATAGAAACCGAAATATGGCAAAATGTGAGAGAGAGCGTGTAGCAAATGAAACAAAGTTGGTGGAAAGTGCTACAAAAATAGGAAGCAATGAAAATTGAAGAGCTGCAAACAATGCAAGCAAATTGCATAAAACATATAAATATTCTATAAAACAAAAGACGGAAAATTTAAAAGTAGTAAATTGACAAAATTTCATAGACATTTTATAGTCTAAGAAGTGATAAGAACACATAATTAAGTAAAACACATATTTATTGCTAATAATTATGAAAGTAATATAGGGCTACTGAGCTCACAACTGGATTATACATATGTGCATATGTATTTTRTTTTAAAGGATACATAAAGTATAAGAGATTTACATACAAAATTACTGTATTTTAGCGGTATCCCAGAGGGATAGCTCTCAAATGAACTGTCAAACCTTGGCAGCTGGTTAGCAAATATGTTTGACATTTATGCTCAATATATTTTKACAAATCATCACACAAATTCTTAAATCGAAAGATCACGAAAATTTGTTCCCGAAGCTCTTAGTCTTTGTGGAGAAAATATTTTGTTGTTGTTKCAGCGGCAAAAATCTGAAATCTTYCGAGTTGACAGTCCTTYGCCGGATAAAAATCTGGYTCCGTYYTKTTCCGGAAAAATTATAGAGCTGTAAGTTAATAATTTTCAGCATTTCATTTCTAAATGTCAATATCAATCCTCTAAGAACTAATTCGAACTTTCGATAGAACAATGTCACCAAATTGCGACGATCTTTTGGTCACAAGTAATCATGACTGATGATCGAACTTACCAGTGTAAAGGCAWTGAAACTATAAAATCTAAAAGCTTACATCCCCAGATTCCTTGATAATCCATTTTACACTCAGCGATATCTGCGAGGAATAATACTAAAAGTATTTTTTAGTTTAGTTTAGTTCCTTCATTGGGATGAGGGGACAAGATTGAATGAGAGTTTTTGGGACCTCAAACGACAGGTTTTATCTTTACCAAAAATATGTTCTTACTGAAGAGTAGTTAAGCTAATTACAGTTAGGATAATCCCATAAAATTTTGGATTTATTTTATTTATTTATCATTTGATAGAACTACTCCAGCAAAAGAAAATTAGCATCGTATTCTATTCACCATCAATTTCAACCAATTTGAATTAGTGGTCTCGTTTTGAACGCGTTGAGAGTAGAATTTTTGAAAACTGGAAAACAAAAGTTATGAGTCGCGATGATATTGAGCATCAGAAAGTTCTCGACGGGTTGACTACCGCGCTTACTCCTTTCCAATAAGAGTGAGTGCAATTTACTCACTTTAGAACACTTTAAACGGGAATCTACTGGATCACACTAAAGATTAAGGAACATTCGAAGTGAGGATTAAAAAAAAGGAAAAATTAATACCACAGTTTCTTACATTCACAACGTGTCATCAATGCCTACATGGAGAAAAGCACCACTGTCCTAGGTCTCTACTGAGTTACTTCTGAATTCAAACCTTAAATTTGAACCGCATTTGAAGCACAAATCCGTGAAAGTTAATAAAATTCAAAACTACTTGAATTTGCCCACGTATACCATAAGTGCCATAAAAGAACATTAGCTAAAGCAGAACTGGCAAATAGTAGAAAACTGTAGCAATTAAAAAATTAACTGCAAAATAAAGCAGTTATCAAACGACACATATATCAAAGGAATTGAAAAAACAAAAACACTCAGCAATTGAGCGATTTTAAAAGCGATGGGAAGCATAGCTCCGAATAAATGCCTACACATACATACACATAGACTGCAGCACAGCGAAATAAAAACAATTTGCAAGCATTTTTCTGCTTCACGTCGAAATGGATACTCGTGGCAGAGCAACCTCCATATAATATATTCGTAACCCGACGAAAAAAAAATGCAAAATAAAAAAATAAAATAAAATTAACAAACAAAATGTTTATCTGACGCGCCTTTAGTTCGTTATGTGACTATAMAAAATATATATACATATGTACATACATGAGTGATACTCGATGCCAAAACACAGTGGCTGTAGTTTAAAGGGGGTACCGATCCAAAGAGAAATTCCTTGAAAAACATGGCCCGCGGCTTTTAAAGCAGAGTAATATGTATCAGAGTCATCGGAACTATGAGCGGGAAGACTTTAGACTAATGGAATTAATTGAGTTTATAGAAAAATTTTAATGAGTGGTTGGCTAACTCTCCGAGAGCAGCGCTCGTTCTCTGTCATTCATTTTGTCAACGAAATCCAAAGTTAAGACTTAAAATTCGATGCTTCTAGTTGTTTTTTTCTTCCAAAATTTCAAAACTTCGCGTATTAGAGAGTAAAATGAAAGAGACGACCACATGGCTGTACTTCGAAGAACGTGATGGGCTATCTATGATAAATATTTATACATAATTTTCTCTATAATACTCGATAATTTTACTTCAAAGTTTGGAAATATTTAAAGCTGTGCTTCTCACACATTCGGGTCTACGTAACCATGTTCAGAACCTTGAGATGCCATACACAAGATAAACTAAGCAATACCACAGAGYAATTTGGTACGAAATTGATAGTGATCGTAGTGAGGGATCGTAGTGAGGGATCACTATCAATTTCGTACCTCCTGGCTTGGGCATAAAAAATGCGCAAATGTCAAAGTTAGATTATGTATAGTCTCCGAAGTCGCTAATAAACAAATCTAATAACACAACCCATACAATTAAATTGCTGCGAGCAAACTGTSATAAACCCCCTACGAAACTCCGTCAATGCAATGCCATCACCGACCAACGACAGCTACTGGATAAACACCCACACATCGGTGTAGCTACGCATGAAGTAAATGCGCCACAAACGTGCCACATAGCTGCCACCAAAAGTGGACATGAGTGGTGGTCGAGCACTCAATTTTAACTTTTGCCTGGCCTGAGCTTTTCTGCGCTTTTTTTGGCACAATTTCTCACACATACACACAACGGCAGGCATACTTTTTCTCCTTTCACAATTGCTCTTTTGAAAGTTATGAGTTTCTGTGACATATTTCACCAATTTTTTGACAATTTTACCGTTATTGCAGTGGGCTTAAATGTGGCATTTACAGTTAAAGGCCGAGTGGATCTGCATGCAGCTCAATTTAGTATGCACTATTGTTTTGTGAGCGTTTTGGAAATTCGTATTTGAATTAAAGCTGTCGTTTGTTTCGAGCAATTTATAGTGGAAAAATAGTAAAAAATTATTTTACGTTAATGATTTAATATTTAACTATAGAACGGAAGGAAAATTGTTGGACGAATACTTAAAGAAGGGTGAGATTGGTATTAAATAAGCGCATGAGTCCGAACACATTTAACCCCAGCCGTAACATTCATAATTCGAATTACATCCAGCAATATTGTTTGGTAAAAATTCTCTCAAGCTTAGCTTTACTAGGTTATTGAAAACAAATACCTGTTTCTTGGCATATTTTTATAAAAAARAATGCAAGACAAGCATGATTTCGGAAACTTACGAAGCCTCAGGACCGCAGTATGCTTATATGTGATGGGGTTTTCGAAGAACTCTTTTTGATGTGTTTCAGATAACATGAGTTTCATGAAACACCAATGCCCATAACAGCCCTCTTAAAAAAGTGAATCCGGCATAATAACCGACATTTTCTATAAAAATCTCAATACAAATATTTTTATACTGTCAGTTAGATGTTTAATAAAGCCTGAGAAACTGAACTGCGATTCTTTTCTTCTTAGTCCCCGAAGAAAGTGTGAAAATTATACCGTTCTTTTGGAGGGATCTAGGCTTTCCCAACCTATTAAGGTTTATATATTACGTTTATACTTTCATTAAGAATTTATACTGAATTTGAATATTTTAAAAAAATCAGTTGAATTGAAATTCAAGCAGGAAATTGTCAAAGTTAGATCAGTTTTGAGAGCTTTAGACTTGGTCAAAGTATACAAGTATATATTTTCATGAATAATTATGGTAATGTTGTATTTCGAATTCTAAAAATTTACTGACAAGAAATTTAAGCACATACTTTGATTTKATTCATTATTACACGAGGAATGCACAGCGACTATAGGCTTATTGTGCCTCCTCTAATTCACAAAAACTCACGTAGTCTCAGTAAGATTGAAGCTAAAGCATTTGAAGCTTAAAGCTTTATTTTATGATTTAAGCTATCCAAAGCTTGTTAAATTATGGCATAAACATGCTGAGAACTACAAATAAAATATCCTGAATGAAAAGGGACCACCCTACCTAAGTACAGAAGTACGACTTCAGCGTTTGATTTCTTGACTCTCACTGTCTCTCCAATGTACACATAATTACCTTAAAAGCAAAGGTAACTTGAAGCGCGCAACTAAAAGACGTACACTTTTTGTTTATTAAAGAAAAAACGACGACTACTTAGCATTACTTAAAATACTTCCACATCAAAGAGCATACAGCGCACAGGCCACCAGCCGCAAGGATATATACATATGAACATATATACTATAGACAACAGACAACCACAACGCCGACTCGCACCAAACTAAACGAGATGTCAATGATTAAAAGTTTGCGCCCTCATCAGCACCACTGACCAGCCAAAAACTTTTAATAATGCAAAGTTATTTTTMATTTTTTTTTGCGCTCCTGCTCTTTTAGTATATTTTTTTCTCACTACATTCATTCCTTAGCGTTTTTTACACTGTTCATTAAACTTAAAATATACGCATTTTTAGTTTTCTAAACGAGRCAAAAGTACCAGGTTCGCTGATAGCAAGAGGGAGAGAGATTAATAAAGTGAGCGGTAGAGAGGTACCGGCGGCGTGAGTTCGAGATACAAGCGCGTGTTTAGGTAAACCCAAGTAAGTGGTGGTGGCAAAAGTTAGAGTGTTGAATAAAGTGAAATTAAAAATCGTAAAAAATACTTACTTTACGAGCATCGTAAGCGCGTACCGAGGAGAAACGTCCTTGGCAAAGGAGCAAGTTTTCGTTGCGCGGTAACTAAACACTTTTAGTAGAGTAGAGTAGATAAAAGTGATAGTCGAAGTGGCAGTGGGTAAAAGTATGTGTGATGCGGACTCAAGATGCATGCACCGTTAGTAATTGGGGACGATGGTGCTGGTGGTGGCGGCTGTAGCGCCGTGGGTTGCTGGCGTTGCGCAAAAAATGTGGACTAATTTGGCGTGCGCAGCGATTGCATTCCTCGCATTCAGCGATTTTATTGCCAACTATTTGAAAATTAGTGCGTATTTTCCAGGTGAATGCATGATGATTGGTGTGCCCCGTTATATGTATGCCCGTCTGTGTGGTGAAGACCAACTTTTTGTTGACTGAAAAGAATGGCGAATCAAAAGAATTAGTTATTTGTGCGCTAAGACGATTATTTCCTTTTTTATTTTTTCGTTTGTTTGTTTGTATGTTTTTACGAGAAGCGTGAATTTAGTTGTTTAATAAACACACGAAATTGCGCGCCTGAACGCGGGTATTATAAGATAATGAAATGGAAATAAACGTTAATATTAAGTTGAAGAAATCAGCATTTTCTTTTTTCAGAATTTTTGAAATTCGCTCGAAGTATCTTCTTTATTTCGCTTCACTGCCGGCGACAAGGAAACTTATGAATTAAATATGTAGCAGAAAATGTAGTTTAATTTCTGTAAAAGTGACAAACAAAATTACGTCTTTACTTATATAAGGTTTAGCGAGTGGTGAAACGAACGGTCAAGTCGTCTTTATAAAACACAGCGCTGGATGTTGTTGCAAGTAAACAGCCGTGGAAGCAAAACAATGAAAGCATTGTTGCAGGTACGTTGTTGTTGTACCTTACCTCACTCCCTCTTCTACTAATAGGTTTAAAAAGTTTCAGTCTGGACCACGTTGGTTGGGGCTTATGACAAAGTTAAACGGAAATGGTCGTCGTCGAATAGCGGTGAGCCGGCGCAAAAGGTGACCAAACTAAAATTGACGAGCCGGGAAGATTTTGCTATGAGCTTAAAGAAATTTGCAGATAATAATCTACTATGATCTGCTTCCCTACGCTTAGACTCAGGATTTCTTATCTCGAATCTGGACTGTCAACAATTGGAGCGGCGTCTGAAAGAAGTAAGCGCTCAGAAGCAGCCAAATCCTTAATTCGAATCTAGGCTGTCCACAACCGTGACCGTCTGAAGAAAGTACTCGCTCAGAAACAGCCAGCTTTGTCCTATGTTAGGGAAATTGTGTTGGATTCAGACCAGCCAAGCCATACACATCGTTAGTAACTCGGCAGTATTGCCGGGAACTTGGTTAGGAAGTTCTTATTAATCCACCTTACAGTTTATTTCTACTTACTACCAAGTTCTTTTCGATTGTATATTTTTTCTATATTAAACAAATATCACTTCAAAACTTCAGACTTGCCCGCGGCGCAGGTCAGCGACAGGAAATACGCAGCAATTCAATTTTTAATTTATCAAAAACTCCGCACTACTCAAAAATTACACTTTTTATCAACACATAATCCAAGCTTGCCGGCATATCGCACCCTCCACACGCCCGAATATGCGCAAATTTTAATTAAAAACGCATATTTTGCTGTTAATCCCACAAACTACCAAATAATGTGCTAGAAATCAACACAGCACGAGCCAGAGCACCAGCACAGCAACACACACACACGCGCACGCATACGGTGGAGCATATCACCACTAATGGCACTGCGGCGCAGGCGAGCTGGGTGTAAACGACAACTATCAAAGCAGTGCACTACGCATTTTCCACCTTGTCAAGCGGATTTGAAACGTCTGAAATACAGAGCACATAGCACATACCATAAACTAAAAGTAAAGCAACAACAACTATAACAACAMACACAGGCGTAGCAGTAGTAACAATAAAAGTGAGCCTCTGTGCCAGCACCACAACAGAGCAACCACCATCAACATCAACATTAACAACAACAACGGCAGCAGCAGCAATAACAGCAACAACAGCAACAACCATAACATCAGCCGTACAGCATAAACACTTTGCCTTAACACACACCTCCGCCATCGCCGTCACTTAACTCCAGCGCTGCATTGCGAGTGTGTGCCCCACATAGTCATACTAGTAGACAACAGAGTTTGTGGCAACAACAACGACAACAACAAAATCTAAAACAAATTTTCAATGGGATTTTCATAGAGACACAGCACTCAGAGTGAATTGCTGCGTCTGAAAGTTTTCGATATGCCCGTTGCAGCGAGTGCGGCGTGTCGAGCGACACACGAAAAAGCAACCCTCAAAAATTGCCAAACAATCATGTACATATCTCGGTGTGTGTGTGTGTGTGTGTCATGCATGAAGCCTCGAAAAGGACACGGCAGGATAATGAGCGAATATGCACGCAGCAGCAACGGCGAAGGCGACGCAAAAAGCGGGCTAGAGAATGACACGAAGTGCGACAGGAARGCGAACAAACGGCGTACGGCGCTTAAGCGACCAGGCGACCGGGGCATTGACATTGCAGCGACAACACATCGTGCTTGTATGTGTAAGTGGCGAGTCAAGGGATGAAGGTCGACAAGGGACGATGAAATGTAGGAACAAAGTGCTCACTGTTGATATATAGCTATATGTTGTCCGCCATGGGCCTTAGCGTGCCGCCTGATAGTCACAGTAAGTGCGACATGCACACGATTGCGGAAGAATACACCAACATCTAGTAAAAGTGGCGTAACTGTAGATGCGCACACATATTTACATATTTACCTATGCAAAAAAAGAAGCACGCAAATACTGCAATGGATCGGGGCCGTGTATGCCACATATTCGTGTCAGACTGCAATTTCATCGAATAAACAGGCGACTGACTATATGAGACAAGGGGCGGTTGGCAGGAGGGCGGCGCACACAACATACGACTTAATCGATCTGAGACGTAACTGAAGCGCAGCAAATGCATTAGACCAAATTCAATTGTTGTCGTTGATGGAAGGCGAAAAACTTCAGCTTCGGCYTCGGCAAATGGACATATGGAAAATTCTCAAATGTCGAGCATTTAGGTGGCTTGGCAAGCGTTCGATGATGCYTTTGAGTGAGTGAGTTGTTAAGCGTTTGAAACAGTGGGAGATAAGTACTTTTTGTAAGCTTGAAGTTCGACAGATTAGTTTTCCATAACAGCAGGCATTGTGGAACCCCGCAAATACGTCGAAAAATTCGGTCAAGCATATATAATATATCATTGCTTTTACTGCAAAAAACAGCTCAAAACATGCGGAATAGAAGTGAAAGAAAGCTAAAATTCTCATATTAGTGGTGCTATTGGTGCGGAATTTCGATTTGTGGTCAAGTGATTTCGTCATAACTCGTTACCTTATCACAAGGAAATTAATTCCTTAAATTTTGATTTCTTCTACCGAAAGACTAAGAGTTCTTGTGTTTTGATTTCTTCTATAGAAAAACCCAAGAGATCCCGAATTCACCAAATCTATAAATTACTTCAAGTTCGGTTTCATAAATCGACTTTGTAGAGCGCTAAGGCAGTAAACTGAACAATCAAAAACATATTGTTCACAGAAGAAAGCTAAATCTAAGTTCGAAACCATGTTTAGTTTGATCTCAAACCTAATTCCACGTTGAATAAAAATGCGGTTTTACTGCAATAAGAACTGGTTTCACTTCTGAGATTGCTGGGTAACAATAAATTAAGAAAGAAAGAAAATAATCCAGATCTAATACATATTCGCGCAGAGATCTCCATAAATCTAAAAAAAAATACTAAAAGTAACTCTTTCATGTCTTCACAGAATAAGAGGTTTTTGATACCAGAATATATACATCTGTATATGGTATTTARTGTGAGTGCTGTGGATCGCTGTCTAGAACATAGATTAAATACATATTAACATTTTGTTTTATGGATCTGAAGTGATATTTCCAACGGATTCCTCAAACAAATGGAGCTACTTCGTAAAAAGCAGCGCTTAAATACAAGAAATGTTTGAGTAATGCAGAAAATATGGAAATAAGTGAAGAGAAGAAGAAGAAATATCAGTCTGAAGGTTCCAGGGTATCTCGTTCAACTATGTCCATATATATTTTTCGAAAAAAGTTTCCACCGAACGAATCTCCAACTAAGTATTAATTGCCACTAGCATCAACAATCCTATCCACAATCGGTTTTCGCCAACAACCGCACACTGTGTGCACCCCTCAAGCGCTCGGGTGGCGAAAAACGAAAATCTAACAATTGTTAATCTGGACATGTGTTTGGAAAAAGTGTTATTTGTGTTTGTATACATGCTCATGTGGACACTGATTGTCATCGTATATGTGGTTGTAGTTGTTGTTATTGTTGTTTGATTGTATGCGGTAGACGTCAATTGCCGTTGTCGTGGCTGTGGTAGGCCGTTGCATGTTGCACTGTTTTTCCGGCGTGTTGCATGTTTGATGTGTTGTTGTGGCTATTTGACGACTTTACATTTTACCTATGTTATTGTTCATTGCAGCTGTTATTGCTGTTGTTGTTGTTRCACTAAACTCRTTTCCATTGCTRCGGCTGCAGTTTGTTGCATGTCCGTGCTGACGCTGTTGCTGACACCGCCAACGTCGCCGCCGCCGCAACTGCAACCTAATAGGTGTTTGATATTTGCCTTGCCTATTTACAGGGTGTTTTCGAACGATCGATAATCGCAGGCRGCAAAGCATGAGGTACGCATATGTTGCAGGTACAGTGCGTGGCTCTCACAAAAAAATGTTTTGAAGAAATCGGACAGTTTCTGGGTTTTATGGGCTTCTAGAAAGAGATACTTGAAAGCTTGACAGAAACAGCAGATTTATTCTACTCAATTTGGAGTTCAGGGTGTTTTTTCAATTGGTCCCTGATTGTCACTTTTTCTTACAATTATAGTTGAGTTTTATTGTAGCTCTCTCGAAGTTCTCTTTGTAATGGTCATTAAAAATAGGACAGTGAACGGCGACCTATTTTGGGATCGCATAGGTTCCAAATAGTTCCCTGAATTTTGCTGCGGCACCGTAACTACCTTAGCAAGTTTTTGGCCGATATTACCTCAGTTGGCAGTACCCAAGCTTATCTTTGAAAGAATTGAGCTGGAAATTTTTAGATTTGTGGTCTCAGATGGACTTGCTGCAATTGAGGATATTCCGAGCCAAATCAAATATTTTTAACAGTCTTGGGGTTTGCTTTTTAGGCGCTACTAATTTGGGGTCGACAAATTACAATGATGAAATATGGTTCAGTAATGTTCAGGAAAGGGTATCGGTATCAAAACCTAAGTTACTTTAAACTCAAGCAGCACTAGGTAAAGTTCCAGGTTTTAGTAAAGGGATCTGCGAAAACTATCAGCAGAACCCCGAATAACTTTGAAAGACTTGAGGTTACTTTTTTAGGCACTACTACTTTGGGAACGGTAAACTAGTCTGCGATGAGTAAATATGGGTCAGTACGCTTCCGAATATAAAGGAAAGGGTATTTTCATCCGTTCTKTAGAAGGAAAATGTAATGATTCGAGCAAAAAATGGAGTTAGTTGGATATGAAGTCGAAAAAGTCAAAATAATTAATTTATTTCCGTTTGTTTTTTGACACCGTGCACCACAGAMCCCATACGTACTCGTACCAACAGTCAATCGCATGCACACAAATCGACCATTGGATTTACCGAATAACAATCGCATGCTGCATGTGGCATGTKTCGTAACTATGTTTCACTGCCGCATTGTAATGGGTGATTATCTAATTTCCAAATGCTCTTCCTATAAGCATTACAACAGGGATTTACTATTGTGCGCCGAACTGACRCCACACCCGCGATTTTGACTACGATTGTTAACGCTAGAACACGAAAAACTGGAAACACTGCAACGCGCACATTTTTGTTTAGGAGTTAGATTTCACAAACTCATTTGGGAGTCAGCCGCATGAGACTTAGCCCTGCTAGTAAATATGAAGCCGTTAAAGCATAKGTAGCACGAAACGAGCAAAGTTCGCTCAATTTCTAACGGTTGAGYCTGTTCCAAAGTGATCTCACTTTTCAGAAAAGTCTTCAACGAAGAATATGCTGTCAGTTGTCCTGTCGGGAAAATAATTTCGTATTGTAAGATTGCAAGTTGGAGTCGCGATCGGAACAATAAAGTTCTCTGCGGGGAAAGAACACTCTAACATATCGCTTGCTGTGAATCTGGACGTCCTATGAACCGATTCGTTCTAATTTCGATTTCACTCCTCAGGTGATGAACTTTTGACTAYTTCTTATAACTTTGAAAGTTATGGCTCTTCTGTAAAGCAGCCCGAACTTGTAATAGTTAGTAGTGCCGTAAAGAACCTTTAGATTTTTGAAAAGTATACAATGAAGACTTTTAGGTCACATTCGGCTATGTCGTCCGAAAGAATAAAAACACTCCAGCTTCGACGTAGTACCCATCGGGAGAATCAGAGGAAGAAGAAGATCTCCAATCCGTAGGAAAGACCAGGTAGAGAARGACCTGGCAACAATTCGAATCTCAAATTGCGTCAGACAGCGGAAGAACGTCTAGCGCGCTGTTGTAAACTSGACTATAACCGCATTTTGTGGAATTGTACCTAGTTGATAGTACTTGCTCGGATCAAAAAGAACACCATTCCGGTTAAGTAGACTCAATTGTCGTGGGAACCACGTTMTCTTATTAGCGAACAAGTTCCCCAGCACTTTCCTACAGGGCACTTCCCCCCAAATATGCAGAATTTCGCAGATCCAGCCACTCGTTCAGTCAGTCAGCCATTCAGTCATTTTATGTGTTTGCTTGCCCATTATTAAGTATCACCGGCTAATGTGGTGTACATGTTTAACTAATGACCCATGTCACGAAACCGTTGTCTATTCAGMCTCTTGTTTCAGACATAACCAAAGSTCGCTTGCTGCGTTCGTGCATACGGTTGGGTTATTCGTTATTTGTTGGCTCAAAATTGCATTGCCGTAAACATTGAACAATGTTGCCACTATATATGGGTCTAAGAGTGTGTGTATGTATGTGAAGTCGCTGTTGTTTTTGCGCATTCGCTAAAATTAACAATGTCAGCGCTCGTGCGCTCATACGCTTATATGTTCGCTCATAATAATGACTCGCAGCGGAAGTGGCCATGCAAGCAATATCAACCAGTCAGGGTCATAAATGTTGCAACGAGAAATTAGCTCAACTGCTGGGTAATGCTCATAAAACCTAGTATTTACTATGCCCTACACACGCACACATATGTGTTTGTGTATGTGACTGTGTTAAATCGCAGCAGGCGCTCGCCGAACGGCCGGACCACCGTCATTTGAGTTTGTATGCGTTCGGGCAGCTGCGCAAATTACAAATTGAAAATGCCATTCGTATCGGGTTTTTGGTGGAAATCATTGCTTCAGGCGGCGCACGTAATCAATGCGARCAATGAAAAGGCGGAAAAATGTTGCCAACTACGCTGACCCTATTTTGTAAGCAAGCGCCGTCAAGCAATCCAACTGCGGCCGACAATACTCCGTGGCAGACAGGCTGACAGTAATGCAATAATGCAGCTCATCTGTTATAAAAATTGCATTTTGTTGTGCTCACAACTCAAAATGGCACATTAACGAGCATTACGAAATCGTTCGCACACAACTGCGGGGCATTTTCAATTGTGCGCATCCGTGTACCCATGCGCATGTGTGCATACCCCTGTGTGTAGATATGGCGCGTTGCTTGCAATGAATTTTATGCGAACGACATTAGTGGATAATAAACACATTTGCAAGTTTAGCCTGTGTGGGTATTTGGCAAATTGAAATAATGCCAGCTATAATTACTATAGCCATTGGCTATTGGTAAATTTGGCCAAATTTCCCAAAAATTGTGTTTGTTCGATAATCAATTTGAATCATCGAATTTTGCCTTTTTTACACAACTATTTTTTTTCTAATTGCTGTAATTGGCAAAGTTTAAATATATTGTTATCGATAACAAATTGTTATCTATATATTTTTTTTATCGGAAATCAATTTTATCATAATAATTTTGTATAAATATATACATTTTTTTAATCGATTAACAATTCTGGAAAGAAATCGGAATTTTTGCTTGTGTTTTTTTTTGTTAAATTTTTATCGAAAATAAATTTTTAACGATATATAAATTTTTTTATCAATTGTCAATTCTGAAATATAATCGGAAATATTGTTTCYTTTGTTGTTGCTGAAGACAATGCAGTGCTTTATCTGGGCACATATCGCTATGACCAATAGATACCCAATTATTGGAAATTTGATAGGCCGAGTAATAGTATATTGCAGCCTGCTTTATCTTATTTTACATGCCTCCTTCAATTTGAGACACCTCCAAGAAAGAACAATATCGTCTTAATTGCAAATAGCAATAACCAATGCGCACGCAAATACACCCGCACAGCATAAACAGAAATCAACAAATTGCTGAATATTTAATTAGAAATAGCCTAATGAAGTTAAGTCGTTGTCCTGCTCCTCACCGATACTCCGGCCAACAGCTCACTTTACTAATTGGTTTACTTTGTACGCGCTCTCACTGCGAATATTTCAAGCGGCGCTTCATTCATATCACTTTTAAATTACATTTACTTACGCTTTAAGCATAAGAAAACTGCAGAAAATAAATAAAAACAACAACACAAATACTATTTACTACTGTTCCAAAGTTGCCTATAAGCATTAAAAAATCATTACGCAGAAAAAAACTGGCGGAAAAATGCCTGAAATGCAAAACTTTGTCCGCCCTGTTAATGCTGCTCATTATTGCCATTTCTGTCATTTCCGGTGCATCTTAGTTCGTGCGTCAGTGCTGCCAAGTACGCTTTCATGCCTTGCCTACCCACACTGCTTGCAGGCGGCACGAACGGCCAGGGTGGATGCATCGACATATATTTATAGATGCGCCTGCCAGCATGCATGTATGTGTTGGTAGAAGTATATATACTCGTATATGAATATATATACCACTGTATATGTCGGTAGTCGCCTCCAACACAGTTCATTATCTGTGCTCGATAACTTGGAATGACTTAAAATAAGTGACTTTTATTACTGTCAATGCATTGGCATTGCAAATGGATTTTTGTACGGCCTTTCATGCCCACCAAAGTGTTTATAGACACTTTTCTTGTCGGCGTCCCACGAACGACACGAACTGAAGTTGTTACTCATTTTCGTAGCGTTGCTTAAGTGTAAAGATGGTTGGTGTGAGCGAAACGCAATGTAATATGCGTAAATACCCTGTTGGAATTAAGGTGCATTAGAGTACGAAAGCAAAACCCATTCCCTAAGCTGGGAGCCTCTCTAATATTGGCCTTACGGAAAGCGGAAAGTTTGGGATAGATACCGATATTAGATCTTCTTAGAGGACAGAAATGATCAAACAACACAAAATTAATTCCAACATTTAAATATCCCAGAAAATTTGAGAGAATATCATGCAGTGGCGACGCAGTTTCTTTTTTTCTCGAGAGCAAGGTAAGAACGTAAGCATCCTTTCATATATCCAAAAATCTAATTTAACCGATTTTGTGATGGCGTTTATAATACTTCAACACACGATGAGGTTTGATAAAATGCGAAAAAAGCGCTGTAGATTTGGGATTGTTAAATTGCAGACCTAAGTATATGAAATTGTTGACTGCAGATCTCAGGATCCTTATTTTAAGCAAATTGTATTACAATTTTCGAATAAAACAACAAATTTTCTCTCTCCGATACAGTAAGCCATAGTTCTCTTAAAATTATCTTAGATCAAAAGCTAGTCTACATCAAAACCGAGTCTAGAAACTTCCATACAAAAGCAAACAGTTTGAACCTCTCACTTTTTCATCTAGGAAAGCTGCCTCAGGGCCTTTAGTCTCTCTTTCAGTTGTTAGACATTTCGAATCAAAGAACTTTATCAATCCTTTCCAGAACTTTATAACAGAAATTCAATCTACAACTTTTTTACACAGGGTACTGATACAAGTATATTCATCTAAAGTTGCGTTTACAGCAATCTTTTCCACTTTTTATCGTGAAAAAAAGCGGAGAACTCATCATCTGATTTTTTTTTTTTTTTTATATGCATGTACTGCTTGCCATTGTAGTAGTTGTCGTTGTTGTTGTTATATGGACAGTGGCGGCATGAAGTGCGATGCACTTAACTTTTATTAACACTTTCGTGTGGAATTAGTTTCATTGTGCAGCATTGTAGCCCCTGACGGCAAAGAAAAAATTCGAAACAATATGAAAACCCTGAGAAAAGTATAGCAAAAAAGTTACAAAAATGTCAAGGAAATAAAACTAAAGATAACTGTGGAAAAATGTAATGGGCAAAAAAGAATTAAAATAAGCGATAATAAAATTGAGAGAAATTGCAGACTAAATTGCTGGCAAAGCGTGATCTTGTTGCGGACCGGAGTAGATGAAGACAAGGGTTGACATATGTATTACTTAAAGTGCACGTAAGATGAATATGGATGGGTAGAAATTATAAGCGAAGCCTGGAATTATTCGAATAAATTTAAAAACTTATATTTCCCAAAAGCATCCAGGCTTGGAAATCCAATTTGGGATCACACTTGTCAGGAAGGACCTGATTAGGCAATTGAAAAGTCCTCTCTCTGCGGAAAAGGCTCTTACTCACTCTTTATTAGGTCCTTCCTTGTATAAATTTCAGATGTCTAACGCCGAAAGTATCTGCTGAGGAGCTCTTGAGGTACTTGGGAGAGAAGTATATATGGGATTTCAAGCATTACAATTGCGAATATTGACAGAGAGGAATGCATATGCTCTATAAGTTCGACAAGTAGCACTGGACCTAATTTGGACATCTGTGAACATTATTCATGAGCATTGTTACCCAAAACCGGCTAAAAATGGATCACCGAACCTTCATAAATCGACGAGGTCTTTTGAACTTTCAGGTAAGCATTAAATAATATGGTTAAATAGAGAAGCACTAAAGATAATCTAACTAATTCTTAAATGTAATACCTCAAAGTGAGCTCTCTATCTTTTTCTACAAGCTTGTGCTCATGATCACTTTCTTACGCAGTTTGCCAGCTAAACTTTTGGTATTGCAATAGAACTTCCGTGCTGCAATTGTCTAAACATAGCTTATCGAGTTCACAACGAACTCGAAGGCTTCGGACTCAATAAAATCGCAACTTTTTATTGCAAAAATATGAGCTCACTTCGGGGAACCACCAAAGAGGTATAAAAATGTAACTTAAAGGTGATCAAAGATGCAGGAAAGAACTAAAAAAAAAGAGGTAAAAGAAAAATTTAATAGCGAAATAGTAAAAGAATACCAACCGCCAAATAGAGAGCGTGTAAAGCGCACGCTCTCCATTCAACGGGTGATGTGGTTGTGCGGCCATAATAGCTTTGCGGTTGCAACGTCATGTGCACTAAGCTTCTTTTATTGTTGTTGGTTTTCGCGGCGAAAGCGCTTAGTTGTGCCATCGCGTTAAATACATACGGCGCGCTTTATATCCTGACCACATATTTTTACTCCACCACCGTACAGATATGCATATACCGTTAGGTTCAAACAGTTGTGAGAATACCTTTTGTCACATGCACTTGCAAGCTCTACTCGTGCAGACATTCCGACAGACAGGCAGCTGTTTCATGCTGAGCGCTCGCGCTTTGTCTCGTCTGCGGTTGGTTTTCTTCTTTTGACTGTGTCCTCTGCACTTCAGCAGAGGAGGATGTACGTACATACTATATATGGCAGACAACATCCCACGTGTATAGCAGTCCCTAGATGTCCTTTATTTCAATATAACTATGGTATGTGTGGCCACAATCGTATTCACATTTATTTTTCACACCACTGCCTGCTGAATGCTTTGGAACCATTTTAGCGAGTTTCCATTTTACACCACATTCACAAATGCAACGCTGCTAATGTGCACTACGTATTTGTATGAATGTTTGCCCTATCTAAGGCTGCCGAAACGGGATTTCATTTTTTGGAAAAGCTCACTACGGGATTACGGACTTTAAAATTTTACGAGATACCGCAACTTCAGGATTTATAGTAAAATTTCTGTACCGAAACCCTAAAGATTGTTAAAACTAATGGCATACCTAACACTTAGTTTTAATAAACTTAATTTCAGGGAGCTAAAAAAAAAATCCTGAAATCATAAAATACCGAAATGACAAAACCCCGAAATCATTAAAGTACTACGTCATTATATACCGAATATCTTAGAAAATCTTGATATGGCCAAATCCCGAAATTCTTAAAATAAGACTTGACGAGTTATGCACCTCAAAACTTAGTTTATATAAATTCCCAGAAAACTATAATTAATAAACCCAAAATAAGAAAATCTCGACACAAAATTATTCAAAAAAAATCCCGATATGACAAAATCGCGAAATCCTAAAACTAAGACCGGATGGCATAACTCAAAATTTAGTGTTATTAAATAATATTATTTCAATAAATTCAAAAATAATATTACCGATATGAGAAAATCTCCATATCAAAAATCCTAATATGCCCAAAATACCGAAATTTCCGTCCCGAAATCATAAAAAATATGACATGTTAGCATACCTAAGCACTTGATTTAAATAAAGTCAATTTCGGCGCACCGAAATTTATAATCCCGAAATTAAAAAATCCCGATATGAGAAAGTCCCGGTGTAAAAAACCCCCGAAATTCGGAAATTACAACAGTAACGCATATACTAAACCACATTGCTCTTTTCTCTTTATCTGTCCGCCAGTCCACCTGCTCACCATTATCTTGTGGCCACTCACACTGGGTGGCACAACAAATTGCTAGCTGCGCATTTTTGCATTGTGTGGCAAATTACATGCACGAAGTTGCATGTGTCGCGTTCGCCAAGTTGTATAACTAATTTTTTTCCTGCAGCAGCGGCAGTCGGTACAACAGGTGGTATGAGTGTGAAAATAAGTAATGAATGTAGCACATTCATGCCAGCAACAAGCAATACGAACGCGGAAAACGGTAAAAAGTGACTTGTTCTATTCTGCCTTGTCGTACAGAAAAAGTTTTGCAAATTAGTGGATTCAACAAATTTTGATTTACTATTCCACGGAGTACTCTCATACAAGGCGTTTACACGCACACACACACACATATGTATGTCTAACTGTTTACTATGAGAAATGTTACAAGGCTTGGCAGCTGCTCACAACAGTATGTTAGTTAGTTAGTTAGTTAGCTAACTACAAAAGCATTTAATTGAGTGTTCGTGTGTGTGAGTGCGTGTGTTTGCGATTGTGTCTTACGAGTCATTTCGTGGCATTTGTACTGCATAATTTCGCGTGCGCATTGTGCGGTGTTGCCGGCTTTTTACAAAACTAAATGAGTTGGAATGTAATTATTGTTCATTGTTTGGTTAGTATTTTCCTATATGTACTTGTTATAATGCTTTTAATGGCACATACAAACAAAAGCGGCAATAGATACAGATATATACCATACATACGTATACAGTTACGTAAGGCAAGAAGAAACTCACGACTCATATTGTATGTGTTTGAACGTGAAAATAACTAAGTGTTGCTCCTTTTTGTGGCATGCTGCAGGCAAATTAAATTGGAAAAAGCGCTAACTGAAAAATGTAATGACAGAGAAAGTAATTATTTCGCATTACTTGTGTAATGACTGTTAAAATTTAATGATTATTTTTACAGTCTAACTTCCTCCTTATTTCCTTTCGCAGAGTTGGAGTGGCTTGAGTGTCCCAAACACATTTACTGACATTTCCATAATGGTTTTCAGGACCTTGTATCGGTGATCAATTCTCATAAAGATTCTAAGGAGCGAGTTCTCAGTGAAACTGACACCTCCCATCCATGAACTTGTAGCACATCATCACTGAATTTACTACCAAAGACTCACTTTTCATAGCAGTCGTTGTTAGCCATAAAAATATAGAAGTTGACGCTATTAGTATAAATATCTCCTGACAATAAGGTGACTTTCTATTGCCCGCCCTAACTATCCCATGAAATTCTTGTCTCATAAATCTCGCTGTTTAAGTCGGCTGTCATCTTATGAGTTTTAAGAATAATTTTTTTCTACGGGCCGTAACTGCATATATGCTTTGGCCTTCAGCTATTATTTTCGAAAACTGAGTAATTTTTTTACCTATACAATTGTACACGGTTTCTGCTTAAATTACCTATAGTACAACTAAAGAAATGGGATCCTGTGCCCATTTTGAAGCCGAAGTTATTTTACAATGTTTCCCAATTCCAGGCCACAAAGGCATCGAGGGCAATGAAATAGTGAACGAGATTGCCAAGAATGGTGTACGGCTAACATCCGAAAAAATTATCAAAATTGAGAAAGTCTAAACTAACTAACTGCTCACTGTCTGATGACGGCACTCCCAAAATGTCTGTTAAAGATCGTGTCAGCCGCAGGCTTCCTAAAGGATGACTACATCGTTTGGACCTAGGAACTGAACTCCATCTGGTTTCGCAAAATTGGTATATGCGTGGTTTATTGGCCTAACAGTTTAACCCAACCTAACCTAAAGACTTCATCTCCAACCGCCACATTCAAAATTATGGTTGCAGATATTGACAGCCATGTCATGGCTGGGCAAACCCACTCAGTTTAACTTCAAAAATTACACCTTTTATTACTTGAACCATAACGCCAAAGAGAAGCTCAACACTTCGCACATTTCATTTTTGTAATAAAATACTATTAACCAAGTTACGTAGACAGCTACGTGTGAGTACCGTAAGAAAAAATTGAAAAGAAAAAACGGGAATTGAGGGAAAAAACACCGTAATTCTACCATCATTTATTCATATTACCAGCATGTAGTTAGAGGTCCCAACTCTACCTGGCATAAGCTTAGCCGTTAAAGAGAATAAGATAAACGCTCGAAAACAGCAGAAACAACAAAAAAAAAAGCGAAAGCTGAAAACCTAAAACATACCAAAGGGCGACTTTTTAGCATGCAAATATAATCCCTTCTAATCTCGCAAAACAAAATTTACACCTACAAAGTGAAGTTAAGACGACTTTAAACGACCTCACTGGAGCTGAGACGGGTTCAGTCGGATCAAATAAGTACGAGCGTAAGCGGATAGAGCATTGCATGTGTGCAAGTGTTGCTGTTTAAGTATGTATATGTTTCGGTATAAGTATGTATGTGTTTCCGTATAAGTATGTATGCGTGTGTGTGTTGTTACATACATATGTATGGGAAAGTAGTGGCGCTTGGGTGCATATGTTGCTGGCACATATGCGACGATGAAATGCAGTAACAGTAGAAGGGAAATATGGTTGAAGAGTAATATATGTGTGTGTATGTGTGGTAAAAACCAAAGGCAGACAGCAAGGTAGACAGTGCAAATGTAAAAAACGTGCATTAATGTCGGGGGGAGTGTACTAAATGTGTGGGTGTGTGGTAATATATGCATACTACTACATAAATATGTATGTGTGTATGTATGTATGTAAGTATGTACGTAAGTATGTATATACGCATGTGTTCGCAATTGCTTGTGACGGTGGTTGGCTTTAGGCACGCGAGAGACGTATTTTAATAGACTGGAGTACAACAGCAATTACGAGTAAATTATAATGCCACAAGCACAGACACACACATATACACATGCTAACACACACGCCCACATATGCATGCACATGCAAAATAACATGATTGCGAGGAAATGTGAAACGAAACGTGAACATATGGAATGGAAGTCAACCGCGCGCCAAGGCAGCGAGTCCCACTGGTGAACGCGACGAGCAGCGCAGTCAATGTGCAATGGTAAAATATAAACAACAACAACAGCAGAGCAGCGAGGAAAGCGCAAAATGAAGAACGGTAAGCGCACCGAACGAGCGTGAAAGCGCAAAGCGGCAGCGCGGCGGCGCGACGTGCAGGTTGCCAGGCAGCTAGACCGAGCAGGCGTGGCGGAGGTTGTGCAAGCTAGCGGCAAAAGTTCAAATTTATGTAGTGGAGCAAAAGTGGCAGCCACGAAAATGAGGTGAAATAAGCGACAAGCATCACACACACACAGACAAATAAATATACAAATGTTAACATGTGGGGGTGCGGCGGCAGCGGCTTGTGTGGCAGCAAAGGTAAAGGAGCCAAAGTCACAGTCACAGATGGAAGTTAGTCGTTGTAACGGTGAAGACATGCAACGACTGTCGCTAAGAATTATCGCGCACATCAACAAATAGGTAAATACGTGCAAATATTAAACAAACACACACACAAACAGGTGTACGAACATATTCCGGCGCATTTGCGTGGTTCACCGGCGTCACCTTAGCAGCCAGCGGCACTTTTTGCCCAAAAACTTATGAGGCAACTTGTGTGTTTCGCGCTTATATATACACAAACACTCATATATGTAAATATATAGACCCATGTACGTATGTATGTATGTATATCTGAGTGAGCGTTGTTATTAAAATGAAGTCAACAATTTATGGCCATAGATGCAGACGAAGATTGAATATAAGCGCCGTTGGGGAGTGAGCGCATTCGTGTGTTGTGGCATAAATTTTACTTTAGTCACACAGGCACAGCAGCGATACACACCCACAGACATATAATATGCGCCGTAGACATTATTACCAGGCCGAAAGTTTCCTGCTTCAATTGACGGAGTTTGTGCTCCAACCTAAATTATTAAGTGCCACATGGGTTGCGCAGGAATGACTGCTTGCCCACCGCTGCGTCCGCCCCGTGTGCCGTACGTGGAGAGATGTTGAGGCGAGCGCCTAAGTTGGGCTGCGCTTTGGCGCATGCATTTTGCAATAATCCACAGCATGCTACAGCAAACGTAGCAAAAAAGCGGAGAGAGGCTTAGTTGGGGCATAAAACTTAAACTTGCTTTTGCGGCTTAAACCAATTTATTAAGTTTTGCATACAGCCAACGGAGCGAGTTTCGCTTGCAACCAAATTAACTTATTGCCTGTGTCCTTTGGCATTTGAACTTGGGTATTTTAAAATTGAAAAAGTGTGCTTGAATGAAAACTTAAAATAAATTTACAAGCATTTTGAAAGTTGCATTTCTTGAAGCATGCCTATTTTATAGGTTTTGGTTTGCTTAATATTTATGACGCAAGCTTATGATGCACAAGGGAGACCAAGGCCTTTTTTGAAGAAAGTTTGCTGACGATAATACGGCCAACAAACGGCTAGTTAGCTTAAAAGCTCGACAGCAGTTAATAAAGTGATTTCTGTACGACACAAGGGCATACACGGTTGCTTATGTTTTTGAAACTGAAAAACTTTATAGCTGCTTTAGTAACATGCTACTAAAGGACAACTAAAATTAATAATTCCAAAATAAGACAGTCTCGATTTGAAAAAATCAAGAAATTTGAGTCCCGAAGTCCAAATTAAGAAAAGATGCCGAAATTTCGAAAATATAAACGTAATGCAAATACTAAACCACAATGCTATTTTTCTCTTTATCTGCCCGCCAATCCACCTGCGCACCATTATCTTGTAGCCACTCTCACTGGATGGCACACCGAATTGCCAGCTGTTTTGCATTGAGTGGCAAAGTATATGCACAAAATTGCTAGTGCCTTCCCGCTTCTAGCAAGAACTGCAGAGATATATGAACAGAGGTTTGTAGTCTAAAATAGTGTTCTGCGAAACTATACCAGTGCTAGTTTGACTTGAAAATCTTAAGTAAAAATTTGTCTATATTTAGGTTCAAAACTCACAGCTTTCGCGCTTGCTGACTATGTCGAGGTATTCAGTGCAGCATGCAGAACCTTTTTTGAAAGCTCATATTTGCTTCTCAACTCAAGTAGAAGTCTGTGCAATAAAAAGCGCTTATAGCGGCGACTGGGCGCTCTATAAGAATGAACTTCCTATATACAAGTCGGAATTAAAGATAGCCAAGAGAGTTTCAGGAGGATGGAGTCATGTGTAGATGTTCACGCAAGTGAGAAAAGTTCTCTGTTCCCCTTCCTTATCAGGGTTGCGCACTGAGTTTGGAAACAGCTACGTAAAAACGCAATACTGAAGAACAAGCGAGCCTTAGAGAGATCCTTCTGTAAAGGCATAGAAGGGTGCCACGAATACTCAAGCTTTGGACGCATTCTTGCTGAATCCTACTCTTTTAAGTTATCTAAGAAATGAGATTGATGACTGGACTTCGAGCAGTAAGTACTCATTGAATTGCAACTAGCAATCGTGCTTTCTACAATAGTCGGGTCTACGTAAGCAGAGCAGACTCGGATTCGGCCGAGGACTATCAACTCGGCATTTCATTTTAACCGCACTTTGATTACCATTTGCCTAATGCCAGATCGAACGCTATAACTGAATCATAATATATTACGAAGCACACAATAAACGAAATTTATTTCAATTAAGTGCACTTCCATTTGAAAAACTTAATCATAACACGCTCGGCGCTCAGCAAAGCGCACGCAAAATATAATAACTGCAGACAAATAAATATACAGACAAATGGTACTTAAAAACTTGCTAATGTTAACTAGCTTGGTTGCATGCAACGGCTCACAGCGCCACCATAGGCACTTATGTATTTTCGACATGCTGTGTCGCTGCACTACGGTTGTTTACATGTAAAGCGTCTTATGGTCTACTAGTACAAACTGCCAGCACTCACAGCGCCAACGGCATGACAATTCAACTTTCGCTCTCCGCTCAACGCCTTAACAATTTGTAAAGCTCTTAACTATTCATACTGTCGCTCTTGCTCCATGGGAGTGTGTGTGTGAGTATTTTTGTGTCTAACTGTCAAACTGCATCTGTGTGCATGCTTGGCACGGCGTCGCCTAAATGTCTGTCTGTACGTTCATACGTCTATTCAACTGTCTGACTATTCGTCTACTCGTCTATGCGTCCATCTGTCTATGCGTCGGTGTCGGTCTCTGTGTCTATCCGTCTATCTGTCTACTTAGGTACCCAACAACTAAGTAATAATCTGAAAGCATACGTAAGTTTATAGCAAAGTATTGTTGTTGTATGGCGGCATTGCGACGAAAAACACACCCAACGGTATTTACTGTTGCATGTTGCATGCGCAATCTTCATTTAGTCAACATGCTACTCGAAGCGACAGCATACTGAAGTGGCTGGGTGTGTGCGAAAAGTGCTAACCTCTTGCTTTCGCAAAAAGTTATGTCATTGCGCTTATTTCTTATTCATTTCCATTGCTATTTCCATTTAAGTTTTTGTCTTTCGAAATGTCTTTCGCACTCCGCAGTCAAGCACCCACACGCCTGCGCGCTGCCTTTACGCTTCCTGCGCCGTTGACAGCGTCATTATGTAGTGGAAAGTTGCATTCTGCATTTTGCAATATTTACAGCGACACATTTTAGCTCGCGCCATACAATTTCCACTTGCAACTTACGCTCAAGTAGTCGCTGCAAATCTCCATGCGAAGTTGTAAATGTTGCCGCATTTAATAATATCCTTCTGCGCCCTTTTTTTGCAATGTTTCGAATGACTTAAAAGCAAATGTATTCACAGGAGATGAGCAAGTGGCTCAACAACTACACCTGCGGTAAAGTGGAGCGTGGTTAACGCTTGTGTTTGCTGGATGGCAAGAGGAGGTGCTGTTGCTTTGAGTTCGCTGCTGCTGCTTGGCGCTTGGTTGGCCGACTTGACTTGACTGCGTCTGCGTGTTGGCGTTAATTTGTTCTGGGTTGGCAATTCGTTCAGGGAACTTAACTAACTATTCGCAGCTCATGTTGCGACCATGAAGTGTGAGCACTCACACACACTCAAACATATAGTATGCACATATGAAGCATGAACAACTAATCACACTGCCATTCATTTGCATGCCATACATTTGAAGCTTTAGATGTGTGTGTATGTGTGTACTGGTGTTTATGCATAAATGCATACTTCTTTGCCCGGGTACATAATTTAAGTGTTACAAGCATCATCTCCGCTGCTTAGTTGGGTAAACTTATCAGTCTTTGTGATGGCAATGTCGATTTGTTGGAGAGCGTATAATTTTACATATTCTCTACATATATTCTGCTACTATTATGGTTGGTGTAGCCGAATGCTTTAACTTCAGCTTGATTTTGAAACTTGTTGCTAGCTGAAAACAGCGCTCAGGCCCATGATACTGTTTTTAGAAACTCATTTCATGCTGAAAACAGCGCTGAGGCTCAGGGTAAAGTATGACCTTTTGTATTCCTCCCAGATCCCTTTTAAACTTCAGCTCTTTTAGAGCCTCTGTTTCAGTTCAACTTAAGATATTTCCGTCATGATAATTTTTTGGAAACTCATTTTAACATAGCGCAGAGGCTCACTGATTTTGATATCTAAGCGCGTTTTGATCCTCTGTTTCAGTTCAACTTAAGCTTCTACCTCCATGATATCTTCCAACATAACTTCAACCTTAATTTTATTCTCAACAGACTCAGCAGCATTCAGTGTTTCAGTCTCAGTATCGAACTCGTTGTTTTTGTAACGATTACCCAGACCCCCTTTTTCTGAAAAAGCGTGATTATCATTAAACATCATCCAATGACAACGTTCTGATTTGACACCACCGGCCCATAAGGAAAAGAGTGAGTTGTTTTCATAAAGGTGGTTACAGTCATGTGGGGACTTGTTGGATGCTGGACATAGATTAAGAATGTCGTAGTAAATTTTGCGTAAGTATCGCCTCTAATATAGAGCTCTTCCGCTATAAGTGGTGGTTTGACTCGAAGGACGCCATTAACTGTGAGTACTCCTTAACAGTATACGCTTAGAACTAGGAGAGCGTTGCTATTATAGCTTCGCCTTATATCTTATTTAAACGTGAAAATAAGACTTTTATAAAACTCCGCCATTCACCTCTTTCTAAGAAACCGTTTCGGTCGCAAATTTAAGCTCAGTTTTAATTGCATGAAAGTTTCTGACTCAGCATCAGCTACAATTTCAAACTCAGTCTCACGTTAAGTTCCAACTTAGCCTTAGACTTTGACAAGAACTTCAAATGAAGTTTAGTCTAATTCTTATTATCAGTCTCAATTTAATCTACGGCACAATCCACTAAATAATCCATGCCGGTCCTCATTTACAATTGAACTGTAAGGTTTAGTATGGAACTCAGTGTCTAAGTATTCATCTGAGTTCCAGTCTGAGATTCAATTATGGTCTCATCCCCCGCCTCAGTCTCAGTAGCATTTAAAGTATCAATCCCAGAGTCTTTTGCAATTTCAGGATCAGCGTGAATCTAATATTCGGTCTTTTTTGATCTCAATTACATTTCAGTTCAAGTTCAAGCGAGGTTAGTGAGACTCAGCTCAGAAATCGTCCTTCAACATTATCTTTTGTACTCTGTTTCCAGGTCCAGGGTCTAGGAACCGGTAATAATCCACATTACATCTTAATATTGTTCTGAAATGTACTCCATTTTGGGAAGAAGGGTCCAGGAATGGGTAATAATCCACATTACGTCTATCACCATTCTTCTTACGAAATAGTCGACATTACGTCCATTGATATTACCTTCTTTCATATGTATGCTCTATATTGGTAGAAACGACGGAACGGTATATGTTTTGGAAACATATTTAAAAGAATAACCCATAGGGACGATCTTGTACAAACTTCTATTGAGTACTAAGCCTTAGCAACAGATATTTTTTGAAATTTTTAATGATCTGACTGCAGAAATTAGATTTTTGAGGTCATACAAATTTTTATTACATTTACGCTCTATGGGCTAGCTGTTTTTAGGACAGCTAGTTCTTGAAAGACATTATGTTTAGAATTCAGTGAGATTTTCCTGCTGGCTCCTACTTCGGGTGGTTGTATATATTTGAGAGAAATTGAAGTTTGGCTGTTGGCACTTTTTTACCGCTTTCCTTCAAATTTATGAATTATAGCTCTTATTTTTGTCTAAAAGTTCGTAAAAGAACCCAGAAGCTGCTTTATACTTGACTTTACAGTATTCTCTGTCACCTCACTAAAATAGTTTCCACCCGCAAAAGTTAAGCCGGGTTACTCAGTCAGAGCTGATTTACAATGAAATCCTCCTCTACTTAATAGAAATGAAATTTCCATACAAATAATTTATACAAAACTAATATGTCAAAATTCGAATATAATCTGTGCAGACATACATGATTGCAACAAATTTGCGTAGCAACACCATCCAATCATTCAATTTTAATGAAATACAACAGAATTATGTGGCACTTGTATCAATTTGCCACTGACAACTGACGGAACTTGCTACAGTTTTGTTGCAACATTGTTATCATTGTCAGTGTTGTTGCTAGGTATAATTAAAATTTCAATTTCATTTTAGATGCTCCGAACTATAATTGCCTTCTCTCTCAATTTATGCATGCATACATTCAAATAACCGAAATTGTTTCAATTTCATTTGTTGGTTATTATTGTTGGTTATGTTTTAAGATTATTACTATTTTGTTTGTTTGTGTGAGTGTTTAAATGGAATACAAGCTTTTGCTAGAAGATTGCACTTGCAGCTAGCATTTGAGGTATGCTTATAAAAATTTCACAGCAAAGCAAGTTTTATTTAAGCAATTTCCGACACTTCCCCTTTTTCAATAAAATATAGAGAATAACTAAAATTAAAATCTCTCCAAGCATGCTTTAATAAAAATATACATTTCTGCAACCAAAATTCGAAGAGCAAAAAGTTAAGCCAAAAGCTTCAGAGTATCAACTAGTGCAATTCACAATAAATGAATTAAAATCTCTAGCAAAATCCCTTAGCAATTATTTACATACAGTCTCCTCGAATGATTGCTTGCGGTGTTATAGCAATGCGTAAGCACTGCTAAAACCTCTTGTTTACAAATATAAAAGTTTGATTTGAAATGCAATTCAAGCTCCATGATTGCCCCAATCTGGCTGCAATAATTGCTCACAAATAAATATTTTCAAAGTCTACGAGTATAAACAAATAGCAACTGTGAGCTCAATTAGAAAACTGCAAATGTTTTTCCAATTATCACAGATAACAATGCAGAGAAACGAAAGCTGGTAAATAAAGAAGAAATACTCTATTAGAACAAATTTATCTCATATTTCGAGCATTTTTCCATTGCAGTAAACACGAGTTGCTGTAAAATTTGAAAGAGAAGGAATAGACATAAAAGTGAGGTAAGGGTTTGCTCTCTTGCTCTCAGTTATTAAAAAGCCTTCAGTCAAAGTATAAAATATAAACTCACCTCATTTTCAAGAACCTAATGATATCAAACTAGTTTTATGCATATCGGACCTTAAAGCTTCCGAAATCTTTTAACTATTCGCTCTCTATACTCACTGCTACGACAGCCAAAATATTTATCACAAAACTAGTCTCACCTGATTTTCAAAAACCGTATAATATTAAACCAGTTCTTAAGCGCAAATAGGGCCTTAAGCTTTTGAAAGCTGCAGAAGCACCTTTTACTATTCGTTCTCTGTCTCTACAACAATTAAATTTTAGTTAGAAAGTGGAGTGGAATCGAAATAATATTAGAGAACTTCTCTAACATACGTGCGAGCTAAAGCTTCTAAAACCCGCAATAAGAAACTTTTTTCTATAATATATGTAAAACGTGATCTATTAAGAATAAATACTTTTAAGTTTCAGAGCAAGGAGAGTAAAGTGAAATCCAAATACTGAAAGAAAGAGGAAAAGCCCCTTCATCCGAAGTGTAGCCTTAAAGCCGTTTAGCCATCGCACAAAATGTTCCACTCCTCAGATAAGATCAAAATACAATAACTTAAACGCTTTGCTTGAAATACGAAGTGAAGTAAGTCCTCACTGAATATGTATATGTATATGAAAATGTGTGGCACATTGTACAAGTTTTAATTAATTACACTCTCTAATGAAAATTTTTTTTACGAAAAATTATATTCACTTTTGTTGGTGCATCTACTCTTCCAGCTTATTTTTGATGTCGGATATTGCAAAGCACTACATAAACACTCAAATACTTTTTTGCAAGGCATGCAATTAATATTTCGATGTAAGTACCATATAGTAAGTTGGACTGGGTCGAGAGATGTTGTGGAGAGCAGGTATAAACTTTTTTAAGAGAAAGAGGTGATTTCAACATGAACTCACACAGAACTAACACACTCTTCCTTATTTCAAACAGATTGTTGAAAATAAAATTCGAATGATCGATATGGAAATTACTACAGTGTTGCCACCTGTTCGAAAATGACAAACAAAGATATTTATAATACAAAAAAAACTATAAAAAGGAATTAGAGAGGTTTGAGAGAGTTTGCAGTTAAAAATAAATATTATTTGATAAGGGTTGCCACCTATTTACAAATTGAATATACATAATTTTTAGGTAAATATAGTAGTACAAAATGAACTTTAAATTGAGTTGATCTAAATTGATAGAGAAAAGGGTTAAGAGTTGCCACCATTTTTAAAATGCCAAAAAGATATTTATAAAACAAACAACTACCAAAAAGGAGCCAAATTGGAGAGGTTTGAAACAGTCTGGAGTTGAAACTATTTTTTGGTAAGGGTTGCCACCTATTTACAAAGAAATCATCAAAATTTTTAGACAAATAAAGTAGCACAAAAAGGGAGTAAAACTGTACTGTTTTCAGAATACTTTGAGTTGAAATTTTTTTCCAGTAAGAGTTGCCATCTGTTTGAAAATATGTATAGAATTTAAAATTTTATTAATAATTTACGGAACCGAATTATAGCAATATGAGAAGTATTGAATCTAGTTTTAAGTATGCTTCTAGGCTTTAAATACAATATGTAACTAATACACATCCCTAATAGATGCCTTTTCGTCCAATTGCTAACGAGTCGGTTTTCTAAAATTAACACTAGTTTTCACTTCCGTTCATATAAAAAGCTGGTTAATGCAAGGATGGTCATGTGTATGTATGCACGTATGTATATGTGTTGGCCTGTATTTTCTGCTAACCAACCAAACATTATTGGCAACAACTTTGATTTCCCATTTGCCAAAATATTCTAACTTTTACACAATATTTCCACTCGAAACTAGTAAAAATGCATTGTAACAATTTCCGAAAAGTTTTAGTAGCTCTTTGAAATTTTTACCAGTAGCAACGAGCAGAAAAAAAAGAAACAAAATACAAAAACAAATTACTACAAGTATAATATTATAGAAGATCGACAAGTAAAATTGAACGATTGCAGCCAAAGGCCACAACAGCTGCCTCAACAAGCATAAACTCAACGCAACTCTTCGCACTGGTTCACTGCTGCGCTGTCGAACTCAAGTCAAGTTAAAATATTTTAATAGTAAGGTATTAGCAATAAGTGGACTGCCATACATGGAAGTATGTATATGTATGTATATTAGGGTGTGCATTATTTTTAGAACTGGATTTTCATCATCTGATTAAATGATGTTTGTAACACCCAAAAAGAAAACGTCTAAAACCCTATAAAAAATATATGCTTAAAGGTTCAGCGTGATGAGCTCCGAGTCCGTGTGTCTGTCTGTCCGCGAACTAGTACTTTAGTTTTTGAGATATTTATTTGAAATTTTGTATACGTTCTTTTCTCACACAGGACCTGCTTATTTATCGGAACGACCAATATCGGACCACTATAGCATATAGCTACCATACAAATTGAACGATCGGAATCAAGGCTTTGTGCGGAAAACTTTCTTATTAGAAGAGATATCTTCCCGAAATTTGGTATGGATAATAACCTAAGACAACAAAACATTATCCGAAGAAACTGTTCAGATAGGATGACTATAGCATAAAGCTGCCATACAAACTGACTAATCAAAGTACTTTTAAGGATTTTTTCGTGTTTTTGAAGGGTATGATAACTTCGGTGCAACCTAATTTAAAGGTTTTCCTTGTTTTAACATCAAGCCGTGTCGTGTAACTCAACTCGGGACTAGCGGCCACCATAATATACTTAAATGCACATGCCCCCAGCCACATTCCACGCACATCACCATCGATCACATTTGAAAAGTTAATGAAGTCGAAGGAGCACAGCAAGCAGCAAAGTTGTACGAATCCAACAATAGCAACAAAAAATTTAAGATTTTTTCTTCATAAAAATGACGAGAAGCCAAGCAACAAATTTATTGCATTCATGGCGGTGAACACTCGCTTTCAAATGCCATCAATAAGGGGCAAACTGTCAACCATTTGGCGCAAATGGCAAGTAAAACGCATTTTCCATCATATATGACAACAGTGTTGCCGGATGCTGAGGAATTCGTTGCACGTTGGGGAGTGTGTTGAGGCTACCCCCCAAATTATTTGAAATATTCAAGTAAGTAATTGACGAACAAGGGAACATTGCCACCGCCTGCATTAACCGGAGGAAGAATGAGTGAAAGTAGTAGCGGAAAGAAGGCGGAAAAAGCTATCAAAACAAAGCAGTAAATTTCAATAGAACAAACGAGTTGAATATCCACAAATTTTCAACATACACCCACACACACACAGGCTACTCAATCATAAGCGTACAGATCATAAATACCTTTTTAGTTGGACGAGAGAAAGCAACTCTTCTATGCTTGCACCGCAAGCATGAAAATAAAGCTTTTCGAAAACTTATTCAACATTTGTGTGAGCATTTGCATTAGAATTTGCTTGCTTATGTACTTTGCTGGCATTGCGCGCTGTATAAGTGAGCAAACAAACATATTTACAAAGTCATAGCCTTTCACACAGACACACACATACATGCATTCATAAACTATGAGTGTGTTGGTGTGTATTTGTGCACGCATGTACAGTTTAAATAGAGCATGCAACCACTTGGCAGCAAAACCTCAGCTTGCCACACTCTGCTCCAGCAGCTGCCAATCAGAGCATAGATAGTGTGTGCCTGAAAAAACAAAAACTGTGAAACAGTAAAGTTGGTCACCCAGTTGACTACTTGGTGTCATCTAACTGACGAGCGGTCCAGTGTTCACAACATATACACATATACGCAGATGTGTAGTTGGTCAGTTGTTGGCAGTGGACAACAACCGGCAGCAATTTGCCAACATTTACTTAAAATTTGACGCCTGTAACAAATTTCTATGTTACAGATACCCGTATGCATGTGGAAGTAGGTTGTAATGGCACATAATGACCCTATGAGAAAAGTAAGAAAATAATGTTTTTGTTGTTTGTTTGCAGTGGTGGATTCCAAAATGTGGCGAAGAGAGTTGAAAAAAGAAACACGCAAAAACTAAAGTACTAAGGAGGGGAATCACTAAATCAACTCATCTCGTGACGCTGATCATTTATATTTGTATATTAAGACAAAACAGCACCCGGAAATCGGGATTTAGTTTTATCAAACATAGAACCATTCGCAAAGACGGTCGAGAGATTGTTGAAAACATGCCTCCTTCTGAACGACCTCTTCAACTGATGAAAATATTAAAAAAAAAGTGAAGAATACGGTGCTTGAAAATCGTCCGGCAAGTATTAGAGAGATGATAAGAGAGCTCGAGATCTCTCGCGAAACTCTTCGTATGATTTTGGTGGATATTTTGTTGGTATGAAACGCGTTCTTGCTCGACTGGTCCTCAAAAAGCTGAATTTTTTTCAAAAAAAATGTACCATAAACAGGTCTTTGGTCCTAAAACGAAATGAATATCATCTATCAATCACCGTATTCACCAGATTTGACTCCGTGGGATTTCTTTATGTTCGAAGAATCGAAGAAATCAAACAAAATTTAATGAGGGAGCTGAAGGTTATCCCAAGAAGTGCATATGAAAAGTGTTTCGAGACTGGAAAAATCGCTGGTATTACATCTTGTGGGGATTACTTCGATGGCGACAAAATAAAGACTGATGAATAATTTATTATTTTGCGTATTATTTAAAATTTCCGGATACTTTTTTGTCTCAACTGACACCTAATAGAATTTTAGACAGTCCTAAGCTTTCAATATTCAATTAAATGAAGTTATAAAGGCCTAGTTTAGTCTACAAACCTCAAAAGCGGCTAATTTTGTCCATTCGATTCGATTCGAAAAATGAGGTTGGAGAAAAAGTGAAGTTACTGAAGGAGTAAGATAGTCTACAAGCCCCAAAAAGCATAACTTTGTCAATATATTTTGGATTTAAGGACACAGTAATCGAATATCTTTCTCCTAGGCTTTCGTCCGATTCGGTAATCAACTAGTAAACTACATTACCCAAAAAAACTAGCTTTGTCATTTTATTCTTTGAGTAAAGAAAAATAAGTGGAATCTTTCACTTTCAGGCTCTCGCCTCGATTTGGAAACTGGGCCTGCGAGGAGAAGTGGAGTTATTAATGGATTCTATTCTATTCTATAGCCACAAAATTAGTGTCTAGTGTGAATTTATTCTAGCCGTAAAGAGACAGAAATCGCATCTCCCTCTCTTAGGTTTAAGGTATTAAGTACTTTTAAGTCTTTCTTTTTTCTGTACCTTACCATTTCAAGAATATTTTGAGGATCCTAAAGTGTGCTTTAAACGAAATAGAAACGCTTTTTTTTACTCCCAAACTAACAAGAGCAGGAATTAGCCCCAACCAGCAACAAATATTTCTTGCAGACCGTTTACTTCCTGCAGCATTGCATTCAATGCATTTGTGGCCTGCCTTGCTTATCAGTTAAACAAATCCAGTCATCATTATAAATCCAAACATACTCAAGAACCAACGGAGCCCTAAAACGATGTTTTGCAGATATGATAAACAGCCGTGGAGGAACATATATCAACCTTAAGCTATAGAAACGGACACAACAAGCCCAAACGCAAAGCATAGCGCTGGACAGCATTCCATTAAACACGCACACAAACACGTAAATATACATATATGCATGACCAGCTAGCTTAGAGGCTAAATACAAGGCAAGACAGCTGGTGTGAGCACAGTTAGGCGGCATTCAGGTGTTTTGCGTGCGCTCACACGTCTCACCTGAGGTACATAATTAATTTTCGGGATTTATTGGGCACACAAGCCCGCAGCTAGAGTATGAGGCATGAATTGTAGCAGCTGTTCCAACATAGCTTCGACTATGTGCTGTGGCGTGGTTGGGGAAATCAGTTTGGTTAGGGAAGCAACAACAAATAAGTAGTCGCCTGGCTCTTTGCAAGTGTATATATATAGGTGTTGTAAATGTGTTAGTTAGTAAGTAAGTAAGTAAATTAGTAAGTGAGCGAGTAAGTAAATAGTTGACTAAAGCAGTGCGGTAGCGTTTTAAAGGCCAAGTCTTAGTCAGATAGTTATTACATATACATATATAACTTACTGTATACATATATAGAGTACATGTTTATATGAAAGCACGTGTACAAGCTGACCATGCGTTTAGCTGCACTAGCTTGTAATGAGGTCGAGAGGCACAGACGCTTGTGCCCAAATGTTGCTCTTGCCAGCATCCGCGCCCCTCGTCATTGCACTGCGTGGTACGAATATGTGCTCGTACTCGTTGTCGCTACTACCAGTCGATACGCCACACACTTCATCTTCATCTTCATTTGCATGCTTTGGTTTACAACTGCATGCTCAATTCATCTAATGGAGTCCTTGAAATAGTGTATGTGTGTAAGTATGAGTAATGTGGTAATACATAGCACTCTTGCTCATGAACTATTAAAGTAGCATTAGTATATACAAGTACTTGTGTATAGTTGAGTGGATAATGAGTGCGGAGAAAACTCTACGTTGGATGAAGTGTTTCATAAGGATCTACTTCCGGGCGAAAGCTTTCAGAAATTGAAAATTCAAATGCCCGATCAGCTCTTCATACAATTGATCGGTATGTAAATATGATTCTCTGACATTTGGTATCTTTCACTGAGCTAGATTCAAAAGAAAACATTAACAATTTACTTTTGTAATATGTGACTAACAGACTTGAAAAGCTCAAAACCTAACTTTAATTCCTTAAAAGCTCGTAAATCTTTTTAAAACATCGGAAAGAATTGACAGAATTTCTTTTTAAACAAAACACTTCCCGATTTCGGAATAAGTACTCGGTTCATGACCAATTCTTATTAGTTTCAAGAAACGGGTCTGAAAATCTGTATATGTCATACTATATATCTAAAACGATTTTGATAACTAAAACTCTCAACTCCTGAAACACACGCACAGCACGCTCAAACCAAACTAAAACACCCTGTATATGATTGGTGCCAGAAATATGCTTGCTATTTTAAACTGCCTCCAGTTATGTGCGTACTCAAGTGGTATTATGCTTTGCCTGCCCAACCATTAACATAAGCCTTTCACTTCCGCACAAGCACTAGAGAATCACGCCGTTACAAAACGGTAAATACGTGTGTAGCCGCGTAAACTTACCGACTGGCAGGCTAGCAGGCAATCTAGTCTATATTTAGGCGCACCGGCGCAGGAGTTTTCAAATTTTGATTTATGATAGAAAATTTCTTTTTTTTTAATTCTATGGCACAAAACTACTTCAAACCGCTTAGGCGCTTAAACAGCTTTGGGGCTTTAACTTCCAATTAAACGGCACTCAACTGCAATGCAGCTGCTTGACTTGCGCTCTTGCCAAAGACTCTTGCCGGAATTTCTTGCGCACTCATAAGAGCGCCAAGCACATGGTGCCCCCAATGCTATTGATAGCTATTGCTGGTGGGTAAAGCATCTCTGCTCTACATTGAGCGCTGCCTGAGCTGCTCAATTGTTTATCTGCCTGCCGTTGTTTGTAATAATTTTGCGCAAAATTTCAATTTCCCAAATGAGAAAACGTTGCTAAGTTTGCTGGCTCAAGCTTGCTTTAAAATTTTCCCTGCCTGCCTTGTGTTGGGCGACAGGCATGTGAACTGGCGAGCCATAATTTGTTGTCACACAATTCAGGCGGAAAATTGCGAAAATACAAAAATACATAAGGTAATTATTTTGTTTGCTAATCATTCGCAGCACTACCCCTGAAGGTATGCCAAGTCATTGAGTTTGAAATTTGTTATTTTCCGTAAGTTGTTTTTATTACTGCCACACACACACACACCAAATGCACATACACAGGCGTGCCATGTAAATAAGCGCATTTGTGTGCTTATGCGCCAGAAATTATGCTGCGAAAAATGATGCCGAAAATAAAGTTTACTCGCATTTGGCGCGTAATATTTGTTTTCTTTGCTTGTTTTACTTGGGCATACTTTTTTCCGTTTGTATGTTTGCCTTTCTCATTACAGTAATGCTTTGTTTTGCTTATTTCATACTTTCACTGCTCGCTGGTAATGCTTGCTTGACGCGTTTGACGTCGAAAATCAATAAGACGAGAAATTGGTTTTTGTGTTGTTACACGCGTGCCTGCGGCGCCATTCATTTATCACTTTTTGGCGCGCGCGTGCTTCGGTTGGCTGATGGTGCGCCTGGTGGTTTCGTAGCCTAGAAGTATGCTATCAAGTGGGAGTGGTCCCTAGCGTGCCAAAGACTGGCATGGCCTACGTGGCCCCACCCCGTGACATTCCCTCCAGCCTAATCTCACATCCTCTACATTTTAAATGCTTTTCCAACTGCTGTTAATCCGCTTTATGGCAAAATAATGTTGCATGCATTTGGGCGTAACATGCGTGCGTTTGTCGTTCGACACAGTCGTATTTGTGTTTATTTATTTTGGCCATTTTTACCAGGCTTTGCGATCATAAATTTTTATTTTGCTATACGTTTATTGCACGAAACCAAAACAATAATTTGATGTCAGCCATGATTGGTTTTATTGCCACTTCGAATTTCAACGCCCACATGCGATACGCGCTAGCCGCTAACCGTGCAGCATGGCAAGCACATGAAATATCACGCACTGTAAAACAGATATATATAATATATCTATATATATATATACATGCATATGCCGCTTAGCCGCTGCCTGAGCTGTTCGATTGTGAGTAAAGTTGTCGAATATTGTTTGGATTTAATCAAGCTTTACTTTAATTTTGCTGCAACTTTCTGTTACCTCGTTACCTCATTTCCTCTTCGCTCTCTCTTTCTATTTTCCTGACCCTCCAGCTATCTCATTTGCACTCTCTCCTACTCCTTTTCTCTCCCACAGTCTATCTTCATATTATTCTATCATTTCTTAAAGCTTGCGATAGCGCCTTGTCTTCCTCTCATTACCTCGCTGTCTAACTCTTACCTATCTTAATTCAATCGGCTGCCTTTGCATGTGTTTCGCATTGTAAACACATCAAGTAATTTGCATAATTTTAGGATGAGACCACATTTGTCATCCTATTAATTTAATTATTATGCCCAAAGATAAGACACAGCCAAATATGCGAACACACACACACAAGTTCATTCAAAATTTGTTGTAATGCTAAGTACATATAAATAGCACAGCCGTTGCCAACTGCTTTCCGATGGGATCCCTATGAGAAATGTCAATACAAGAGAAAACGTAATACCTGTAAAATCCAAAATTTTTTGCTGAAAGTTTGCTCAATTACGAATTAGTGTTTGAGTCCTTGAATTAAGAAGGACTTGGGCGAGATAGGATTAGTAGTCGCCGTAAATTGAATTTGGCCACATCGGCTATCTTAGATTAGGAGGAAAATAATATCTTTTTGTTCACCAAGTCCACTTCGTAGGTGCTTCTACCTCACAGAAAGCCAACGTTACGCCGTAAAAACTTTTCAGCAAAACAACGTTCACTTAGTACAAAGAGTCGGGCACAATAACCCTAAGGTCGCGGTGCATTCCTCGTCTATCAAGTACACAGAGACACTGAAAGCTACTGCGGCCGAAACGTTAAAACATAAAAGGTTTTATCAATAATGCTGAATGAAACCAAAAAGATTAGAGAAGCATTCAGACAACTTAATAAGATACATGTGATTCCAATAAGAGAGACTTTTACCTATTCACTTTATGAAAGTAGGCACATCGTGGGTAGGGAAGAACATGAGAAGCTCAGGCACTCTCAAAACAGACGGCTCTTAACTTCAGACATTCAAATCTCTATTAGACTTGACTTGAGAAAGAAAGTTAAGTTTGAGTTAATGAAATGAGGGTTTTTTGCTTTCGTTTTGCACTTTCCAAACGCATTAAAAATCCCATGGTTTCGAGATCTCGACCTATTCTAGTTTGTATTTTAATTTCGAGTGCATTTTTGGCACTTCTCAGTCATTTTCGTGCTCGATTTATGTTACAAGCAAAACCTGCACCCAATTCTAAGCTGGTTACGCTAAGATAGATTTTGCAATTATTTCTTCAGCAAAGGATATCTTAAACTCGATTGCCACCTTTTTGGAGAATGATTATAGAAAAGTTATCAAAAGAAGATAAATACTGTTCGGCTGTTTTAGTCTGTTCGAATAATGCTTCGCTAAACAAACTGAGAAACTCCGAGTTTTGCAGTCTTTTGATATTTTTAAATATATTCGGTTAGTTATTAGGTTAGTTTTTAAGTTAGTTATAAGGTAAGTTATTGGTTAAGTTATATGTTAGTTATTCGGTTAATTATTAAGTTAGTGTTCACCCATATAGTAGTATCAACCACAATCAGCAGCGATTCCTACTGGGCGGCTGGGTATTATGTTTGACAGCAGTTCCAAACAATAGTGATTTTGCATTTTTAACTAAAACTAATTTGATTTATGGCATATCGTCGGATTTGCGATCGCCAAACTAATGCCAAGTGCTTGTACATAACAATATAGCACTTTACTAGGCAATTAGTGTGCTTTAGAAGTAAATAATGGTAAAGCTCAGTATACAGAGAGACAGCAAAAAAGTTGATATGAAATCGGCAGGCAGCAAATCAAATAAGCTAACTGTGTATTTGCTAATAATATAACTATCAAACACCAAAAAAAAAAAAAGTTGGAAATTTTGCACATCTTTGCCACACACACAACCAAATACCAGCATATATATGAATGTAATGATGTGCTCATTATGTACATTAAACTCAACCGCTGCGCTGGCATTATTTACCCAACCAAATTTTGTTGATCCGTCCACTAATCAGTACGAAATATTTTAATATTTTATTGCGAAGCCAGTGCATATATGTGATTAGCGCGCTGTGTGTGTAAGTGTGTGTGCGTGTGGTGTATGTGTGCTGTGCTGTGGCTTAATGCGATTTAGTGGTGTGTGCATTTAGGCGCCTAACTGTATTTGCGCACCATATTTATTTATAGCGGGCAATAGAGTGTGGTGTTGAGTGCGTGAGTGTGAGAGGGCTTAAAATACAGCGCAAATAGCAAATAAACCAACAATTTTCGACAATTATTTGGCGTTGGAAAAATCGCAATTATTTCGGCGCGCGAAATTCGCTAAAGCTGCGGCCGCTTTTCGTGCCACAACGACCGCTTTTTACACTGAAACTCATTTTTTCTTTCTTATTTTGATTTTGATTTTAATTTATGCGCGCAGCTGTATTGTTTCAACACGCTCAACACGTTTCTGATTGGTTTCATTATTATGCTCATTAGGCGTTCACTCGCACATATGCAATGCAAATTTTTCCAAATGATTAGAGATTGCCGATATGCATAATGTTTATTTATTGGAAATGCAAATAATTAAAAACTGTTCCGCAAATTATTGTTAATTCTATTTGATATTCTGACATTGCTATAATGCCGAAAATTAACAAAAGGCTACATAGCATTTCACTGCCTAAAGGAATACTATATTTTTTAGCCATATTTATTATTCTACAAATATGTACATATGTATATAAAAGATATTTTTCAATTAAGTGAATATTTGATATGTGTTCAGTGCATTAAAAATATAGGCTTGGATTTTGTTTTATTTTAAGCCCAACAATGTGCTAGACGTTTGGTAAATTAATGTTTTGAACCGGTATATGACACACACCAATTGTTGTATACTTTTAAGTGGGCGTGGAATTCATTCCGTGATACAAATAATTTATTATTACAATACGCTCTCATAGAGACTACGTAATCAAAAGCATAATTATAAAAAAATAAAATAAAAGATATTAATTTCAGTGGCACCAAATTAAACTGGAAACGTAGCCAGCCAAAGGTTACTGTCAATTCTTTTTATTTATGAAGTTTGATATAAACTACCTTCAAAGATCTTTATCTTGCCTTGATCGGTAGGCTTGTATAATAACCATAAGCTATAGTAGTCCGATCTAGGCAATAGTTTGAGAGATTTTAGTGAATACTCGTATCAAAAATAAAAAAAGAATTACATATAAAAATTTGATTTGATAGATCAGTTTGTAAGGCAGGTATGCCCTATAGTGACGATGCCGACTTTTGGAATATATGTAGCTATATAGAAATTGACGCAATTGTGAAAGTTTTCTGAGCGGCATTCACTACATATGGCTCAAACCGTTCATAACTTCCGGTCTGAGACCGAGTATCCTCTGGTTAGCCGAAAAAAAACCGTTTGATCCGTGCGATGGACGGGATTAGGACTGAGACGAGTAGGTCCTTGTGGTATTTAATACAAAGGTCATATAAAGGAGCGCCAATTCGGTATGGGATTCGTGGTGGAAGAGAGACTCCGTCGACGACTCCTGACATTCACCCCGGTGGATGAAGGTCTAGCCACAATCCGCAACAAAGTGAAGTACTTCAACGGCTGTGTAAGATGGAGTTGAGCAATACCAAAAGCTCCGTCATGATCAAGAAGAACCGCTCTGAGCTGTTTGATAGCAAACGGAATTTCAGACAAGCCGACTCCCAAATTCTACAAGTTACTCATTATTCTCGTCCTGCTAGTTATATGGTACAGAACCATGGACGATGACAACATCTGATGAGTCAACGTTACGAGTTTTCGAAAAAAGGTTCTGCAAATACCGAAACCGATGGAATATTGTACGAGATATACGAAAACATTGACATAGTTCAGTGAATTAAGAGACAGCAGCTAGGTAATAACATCCGAACGCATGAAAACTCTCTAGGTCTGAGAGCATGCGACAAACCACCCGCCGGCGGAAGTAGAGGACGAGGAAGACCGCTATAATTCCCACGATAGTCGGTTCTTCGCACCGTAATTGACCCGGATTTTGGCCGGCCAAGGGCTGTCTTTTCGACGATCTAGACCCGTTGGGGTCGGTGAGTATTAAGACCGCCACTCCCTTGCAAAGACCAGGTGGAAAAGGAACTGACTGCACTCGGCGCCAAACAGCGAAAGGGCAGAAAGAACAGCAAGCTGTTGTAAAGTTGACTAAAACCAATTAAGCAGTGTCTACGCCAATAAATAAGACGAAGAAGACATCAAAGGCTGAGGGGCAATTACGCGTATATATATACGGACGGCCAGGACTGAATTTTAGTTAGCTGCTGTCAAAGCAAAATGGCTCGAGGACTTACGATAGGTATCAGTAAGATTCAACGTCTTAGTCCTTTGAAACATGAATATTAAAAATCCCTAAAAGAAACAACACAATATGGCTGGATTGAGCGCCCACATCATACGACTTTACTACTTAGTATAAAGGTTTGCCTAGCTTGCCAACACGCATCGTAAAAGTATGCAACGAATTTTAAACACCGACATTTTCTACAACAATAATTTATCTTTCCAATCGGCAATGGCAATCAGCCTAACTAAGAGAAAACACTACACATGCCACTTACAACTTTCGCCAACTCTCCGGAAAATGGCACACATACACTTCTTACTCGAGTACGTGTATAAATAATTACTTGTCTTTCCATTTACGTTTATCTCTAAAGTCAATCTCACTGATTGCCTGTCCTTTCACGCTCCACCATTTTCACTAGTACCATTTGCCATTTTGCTATCTACTCACACCTGCTACAGCACTAGAGCCGTTTTCCAAGAAAATAGCTTAGAAAGCAGACACACGCAGCCACACATATGCGTATGTATATGAGGAGAGTTGTTGACAAATCGGAAAGAAAAACAAAACGTAAATCCATTCAATCGACTTTGTTTACACTTAAATCCCCCAACAACAACACACAGTCACGCAACACAACTGGCACGAAAGTTTCTTTTGTTTTGCAGCAACATTGAGCTAAACTCCCAAATGTATGCAACACTTTTACGGAAAAATGTAATAAATCTGTCAAACGCATGACCTGCAGTGAACCTCAATGTTGACACACATTAAATGAACTTCAAAAGCTAAAAACCCAGCATTTTATACACCGACGACATAACGACGACGCAACGACCCGAAGCGGTCGCCGGCCGTAACATAAGCTTGAGTGCGAAATATTTTAATCTAAATAAAGTTGTTTTGCATAGTACGCACCTCATGGCGCCGAAAAGGCGGCAACAACACACAAATACCCAAAGCGGCAACGCAGAGCAGCCGCATAACACACATTATGTAGATTTAAATTTTTGATTTATGCATTTTGTAATTTTTTCTAATCAGAAATTCAGAAAACTTTGACAGGCGAGTGGCTCCTGCGCAGAATAAAAAATGGTAAAGCAAAAAATAAAAACTAAATATAACAAAAGTGAGAGAAAATTTTTGAATAACAAAGCACGCACTTAAACAAGAGCATAAAATAAGCGAAAACGGCAGCACAAACAAATAATGGCACGCACGCATACATGCAAGCTTAGTGCCGCAAGTAAGAACTACACACACATAAGCGCAAACGTACTTATTTACAAGCACAGCAGCTGTAAAAAGAAGAAAATAAAGTATTTGTGTGTGTATGCGTGTTTTATCATTGCTTTTGTGTGTGTGTGGGTTCATTTACTAGCGCATGTGTGTGTGTTTGTTAGCTATATCGGCGCTTGGCTTGCGTGACGCCTGAAAGTCTGCCTCGCTGCGCTACTAGCATCTTTTTAGCAAAACCAAAAACAGAAAAGTTCATTGGAAAACAAAAGCGAAGGCAGTCTAAAAAAACAACAACAACAACAAAAGCTGGTGCCAGCTGTGTGCATTGTAGCCTTTAATCTGGTTCGAAACCCAAAGGAGCCTTCGACGCCATTAGAGGAGAAGGAAGTCAAGCGGCGCGCAGCGGTAGATGCAACACTAGACACATACATAGGCAAACGCACACATGTGCAGTTAAATTTGCTGTCATATGAGGAACACATATTCATATAAAGATATGCTCATACAAGCATACATACAAACACACAGAAATATATGAAAGACCAGATTTATAGCGCCAACTCTTACGCATATTCATTGCAAGCAGTATAGTCTACAGCAACAACAACAATAGCAGAAATAATCGCCTCAGTCATAGCAAAAGCAATAACAATGTTAACCAAGTTAACAACAACAACAATAAAAAAAACAAAAGCAATTACAACAGCAACAAAAGCGATCAAAGCAACAAAAACACCATTCTCATGGCATAAAAGCCATTCCAACACCAACAACATTTTCATGCATGCGAAGACAAATATGCGCTCTATTGCATGCAAATAGTGAACTGACAACAAGCAAGTTGTGTTTTCGGCTTCTTCGATGTCTTCAGCTCGTTCACTCTGCTCCTTACCAAGCGTTTGAGTGATAACTGCAAGATGTTGCTGTGTTCAACAAAGACAAACACTTTATAAAGTGAAAGCATAATGGAAAATGATGTTTAACTGCACGTCGATATCGAGATGGAGTAATTGATAAGGTTTTAATTGCAAATAGTTGAAAGCGTAGGCAAAATATGTGGTTGCTTGTGATAGGATACGCTTGTGGCTAAAGTCTTCTTACAAAATATCGATTGTTATACTAGGGAGGTTATGGCAGCGCCACGTATGGCTTTGAGTGGCAGCAGAAGTTCAACGCAGCCAACGTATGTTTCACATATATTTTCTAGGTGAGGTTAGAGACGTGGCTACGAATTTTGACAATTTACTTCAATAACACTACCCAACAAAGCTGAAGGAAAAATTTTCAACTGATTTGCTAAGTGGTCTGTGGTGATTTTGAAGTGCCCCGATTACGAATTTAAGTTCAAAAATTTTCAAGTCAAAAAACAAGATTTTTGTGAAAATATTTACACTTTTTAGTGGCTCAAGAAAATGAAATTATAATCAGAAATCTTATCCCACGATCATTAACTGAAAAATGTATGCAGGAAGGTCGTGTGAAAATTTCAAGACGATCGGTCCAAATGTATCGAAGAGATTTTCCTTAGTGACCAATGCAATGCTTAGCGGGAGGATCACACTTAGACCGTTATGTACAGTACTTAGTGATGCCAAATGAAAATTCCTGAAGTTGAATATCAGCTAACAGCAAAGACGCCCTGAACCTATTACAAATCTGCTTCGGTTTTTTATTTCTGTATCCGCTATTTCACCTGAATGACTAAAAGTATGACATCTGAGGTGCTTTTGCCTTGAACTGGCAAAGCCGGAAAAGGGAAGTTTTGAGATGATTCTAAGTCATCTTCTTCAAAACAGCTGACAACCGTTCGGAAATTCAATCCTGCTGCATGAATTCTAACCCACTATGCCCAGTCAAAACTTCTAAAACAATTAAAGGTGAGCCTTGCTGAAAGTGAAGAATTCCCCAGGCCGCTTATAATTTACACTGGGCCAGAAGGACCTTAAGACTGCACAGCTATTGGTAGTTGACCAACGCTTGCTGATTTGGTCTGATGCTCAACAGTCCAGTTGCTCCTATCCGTTCGCATTTCTCGATAATTGAGACTGAAGTACCTGTCTTAGCAAGCGCATCAGCTTTACAGTACGCTGCGATACCGCTTTGGCCTGACACCCAAACCAGTCTAATCATAAAATAAATCGCTGCTAGAGACAAAGAGTGTAAACATTTTTCACCAGTCCTAAGCGCACAGTCAGCGAACTCAAGTTACAACGTTGATGTAGGCTTTGGAGCAGTACTTTTTCTTCTTCTTTATTGGCGCAGAAGCAGTCACCTCTGCTTGGAAAACTCTGCAGTAGTTTAGAAACCTAAAACCGGTGACTGATGAAAATTTTCCTACAATGTACTCTTCTTCTTCTTCTTAATTGGCGTAGACACCGCTTACGCGATTATAGCCGAGTTAACAACAGCGCGCCAGTCGTTTCTTCTTTTCGCTACGTGGCGCAAATTGGATATTCCAAGCGHAGCCAGGTCCTTCTCCACTTGGTCTACTAGAGCCACTAAATATCAAACCCTCATTGCCTAAAGTAGAGCAATACATATTGTATTCTCAAAGGCTCAGACAAGTAACTTTTATCATTTTCGGTACCATTGAATGCACACATCCTTTACCATTTCGTCTGTTCCATGGAAATATTTCAAATTTTCATTTGATTGCCTACTTATTTCAATAATTTCGATGACCAAATAAGGCCTTACATTGAAAAAAATAGCTTAGAGAATGATAGTTAAATACAATATAATATCTCTAGACTAACGACATGTTTTTGAACTGCCTCGTGGTTCCAAACTAGCTTCCAGCCAATTTGAGGTTAAATCAAAACTTTAGGATAAGTATTTATACCATGGTTTCTAAAACTGCAAACACCTCAATAAAATTCTAAGCCTTAATGTGAATATTTTCTGTAAGAGCTGCAAAAGCACCAACTACGAAGAGTGCTCTGAAGCTTGCTTAAGAATGAGAGGTAAATTGAGGGTACTAGTCGGTGTAATGAAGAGACTGATAGCTTTTTATTATCAAAGGCCTTCTGGGTACTTTTTTTTAGATATACTTAGTCCCTAACTATGAACCCAAACCCAACTCGAATTAGCGACAAATATTAAATTAAGGACACAGTATATTTTTCATAACCTCAAACTAGTTTTAGGTGACACTTCGCTATGCACACATGTTTGCCGCGGTCAAGCAAACCATACGAGAAACTCAAGTGCGACGCTCAAACAGCCACTCTTCACAGCAATAAATGACCCTAGCTGCATGGAAGACATAGTGCGTGCCTAGTTATACAAAGCCTAAACAATCTTGAAATCCACTTAACAAATCCCTCAGATTGCTTATGCTAACTTTATCCTTTAGCAAAATAGAATTTCACAGAAATGGAATTGGAATACATTTATTTGGACTAAGGGAGTAAATAAGTTACATAGTACGACGACGAGCTATAGGAAAATCGTATGCAAATATTCATGATGCCCCATCAAAGTGTGTGCGTGCATGTAAGTGCGACTGTGAGCGCGTATGAAAATGTGAGAGTATGTGTGAACATGTGAGAGTGTATGTGAATATGTGAGCGTTTGTGCGGATGTGGCCAAGCCATAGCGCTAGCATACTTGATTGAATTTCTTAAAGGCACGAAAAACACAAACACAATCAACGGAGCAAGACAGCATACAAACACCGAATCGACACATGTGTGTGTATATATATGCTTGTATGGTTGTTTATGGTGCCTTCTTTGTATGCATGCACACACCTACACGCATGTAAATGTTTCTATGGCAAGTCAAGCCAAGTGAATACTGGCAAATAGATGATTTTATGTAAATAAATGTATTATACTGTGTGCGTGTGTACGCGCTGCAACACACATACAAGCATAATATACATATAAACACATGTATGTTTATGCATATGTGTGGCATGGATAGCTGTCTAGAGAAGAGCATTGATATGTTATAGCTTAGCAGTAGCACTCAGCCGTATTTGCGCTACACCGTCTAGCCTTGGCACAGCTCGGGCGCTTACAAACCGTTATAACACACTACAGTCACATTTAAACAATTGCATAAGTGTATGTGTGGCATATGTGCGTAATGCCAATCGCTGTCAATGTGCCTGGTGTGCCTTTTATGGCTGCAAGTAACGATAGTATGCGTGTGTTGCATGCAGCTGTTGGCAAAGAGGTTAATATGTGTTGGCTGGATGTGAATAGAAATACATATACATATTTGGTACAGCAAGAAAAAATGTTAACTTCAGCTGCACCAAAGCTGTAATACTACAATACCCTTCATAGATGCGTTTCTTGTAGCATAAAGTGGGTATGAAAAGGAATTTTTCTCGTTTAAGATCGGTCCGTGGTGCTTTGGTGAAGGTAGCTGCTATCTGTGTTAAATTTGAAGAAGATAACTTGTCAAATGAAAACGTTTTACATACAAGCACTTGCATCCGATCGTTCAGTTTGCATGAGAGCTATACGCCAAAGTGATTCTATATTGGCAGTTCCGACAAATGAGCAGCTTCTTGAAGAGAAAAGGACGTGTGCAAAATTTCTAACCGATATCTGTGGTTTAAGCTCGCATATGGGGTATCCGACTTTTCCTCCTGGGTGTCACAAGCTTCGTGGCAAACTTAGTAAACACCACATTTAGGGTATATATGAAATAGAACACTACAATTTTGTATAAATACATACAAGCATATATAAATATGTTTTTATGTGTGCGCCTTTGAATGTATGGCACGCTTTTCTGCATTTTTATCAATTCAGTCAGCTTATCTGCTCACCAACTCGTAAGTAAAAGTATCGCATCAAATTTGCGCATGTATATGTGTCACGGCAATTTACATATCTATACACATACATCTACATATATGCGTGTAAGTGAGTTTATTATTTTTTCCACACACAATTTGCACACAAGGGTGGCACGCCATTCCAGACGCCTGCGATAGTGTCAGCTGTTGGCGCATTGGACCAAGACGTTAACGTTGATTTCTGGTGCGAGTATGTATGCGAGCTTTCAAACAATTTTCTGATTTGTTATTTTTTGCTTAGATTCTCCCTTTGCCTTCAAAGCAGAAAAAAAAATCAAATCGGAAACGAGTAAGGAATGTATGCAAAGGAATTGCAATGAGCAGCTAAGGCGCATATCAATGAATAACTATGCTTTGCCCCCCACTACAACTCGTCCTTACCCTCCTGCTATTTATACATATATAACTATATATGGTAAACTATATATGGTCACCCTTCAGCGCCTCTCGCCTCGTTCGCATAAAAATGTTAATGAACCAATTTTTCAGCACTTTCGCATATCTTTCGCACGAACGAAGCCGCGCTGCTGCTGCCAGTCAGCTGACTGACTGCAGCCCTACTGACTCGTTATTTGTTGGCAGGTTGTAGGGCCGTCGTGGCAGCAGCAGTTACAGCTCTTCAGTGTGCAGTGAAATTGCGAAATAAAAATGCTCCTTTTTCTCATCTTTTCATCACGCACACACATGCGTAAAATTACTCTGAGAGTTACAAGTGTATAAATAGTAGAAGCTCATACATTGTTGTCGGAGCCTGCAAGGACTATCAGCATGCGTGCAAATACTCGCCGGCGGGACATAGCCTTTTGCGAAAGCTTACATGTGAAAATGCATACTTATTGTAATATACAGGGTGTTGCATAAAAGTTTGGAGGGTGTAATGAAAAATGGAAAACAAGACCATATCGCGATAGGCTAGCTTTGAAAAATTTATAAAAGCCATCACTCAGCTACAATCCAAAATTCACTTCGGAAAAAGAAAGGGTGAGTTAAATGAGGCCATAAAGAGTGAATTGCTACTCCAAAGGTCGCCTCGGCTGAGATCAAACATTACTAAAGTATATTCCAGCCTCACCGTTTGTAGTTCTCATACTCTTCCGAGTTAGCTTTTTCTATGAGTGACAATATGAGTTTAAAAAAAGCTTTTTCAAAGTTTTAGCTCATAAGAAAGCTTAAAATCGATCCATAACTAACAAAAGTTTTGTCAAAAAATGTTAAGACATATTGCTATGTCCTTTTCTATACGTTTTCCCGAACTTTTTTTTTCTAAAATACTATTGCCTTCATTGCCTATGTCACACCCTGTATGAAGTCAGACAGCAAAATATCCACTTTAATACGCACCAATTCCGTCAAACGTCAATAATAATTTTTTGCCATCCTTCCGCCAACCGCGTAGCACACTAACGCACACTTACGCAAACACAGCAAAACTCATACAAACACATATCGCGCATACACACACTCACGTTTTTATTATTCCATTTTGGTGTTGGTTTTATGTGTGTTACAATTTTTATTGTTGGCTGCTGGCTTAGCAATTTGCCTACATATTTATTGTTGCCATTGTTTCAGTTGTTGTTTTTGTTATTGTTGGCGGTTATGTTAACTTCATCACCACGAATCTATGCTTTGTTTGTGTTTGATGTTTAAACGAATAGTACTAGGGATTATTATTATTATGGCTATGACTGTATTTGGGTCAATTCAGCGGGGAGGCTACATAAATGAATAAATTCACACATACACATACATACTGCACACACGCGCTCACACATTTACATAAATATGGCGCATATTTTTTGCGCCTTTAACATAACAATGTCTAATAAATATGTATGAGGCGTAAGTTGTGCTAAAAGCATTCCCCAAACGGCCGTGATTCCGGATGAGCGCGAAATTTTAGCCAATTTTTTTGTTCAGACGCTTCGCTCATTGTAATTTTGCTTCTCTTTTTTCAGTCTTGCAAAAGTCAATTTAGTGGCAATTCGCTAAGGGAAAGCGCCGCTACAAGAGCTCTGATATTTAATTTTTGTCGCTGACGGCACACAAAAACAAACACGAATACCGTTATGTCAACATGTAGTCTGTTGTGCAACTATTTAACTTTGAACTGTCGAGCCGCGTTGGGGGATTTGAAGTTCGATATTGCTAAATTCATGCAATTCGGCGTGTGAGATGTGAAGCTAGGAGCAATTGGATGTGAAAATATAATTAATTTTAATGGCGTAAAAGTATGTTGAATTTATTTTGGGCGCGTTCAGAGCTTTTAGGTAACGGTAATTGAGCTTTATGCGCTTTTCAATAAGTACAAATTTGAATTTATTTTGGGAAATATAATTTTAATTGTTTTTGCGAGCTCTATAAATCTTCATTCGATAACGAAAAGCTTTTTTGACGCTTTCAGGAAAGCTTTGATAATCCATACATATATCTTACAATATACTTTAAAGTGAAAATTAAGCAAATGAGAAATAATCCTTTTTTAACGATAATGGAAAAACCTTTCAGGAAAGCTTTGGTATTGTATATGTACCGTTAGTTCTAAAGAGAATTTAGCTGATGTGGAAACAGTTTTCTATATATGTATATATGTTTTTATTTCTAATTTGCAATCACACATTAAAAGCTTTTTTGGCGCCTTTCAAAAAAAGCTCTTGCTATACGAAGTCCTATTCAAGACTCCGCCAACAATTTGGACTCAAGTGTACTAAAAACTTCCATACTTATAACTTCGAACTAATAAAGCTATATAAGAGTTGTATCCACTTAATTTCTCCCTCTTCTCATGTCTCAACAAAGAAAATATCTTCGATAAGCGGTCAAAGTAAAGTCGTTACGGAAGAACACCCCCGTTGTAAAGAAATAGCAATCTAGGTCTACCGTGGTTAGCTAATAGATTACTTATGCTCCTGCTAAAATTCTTCACATTACATACAACCCTGAAGTTTCACAATCATAGCACAGTTTTAGGCTCCTTAACGATGACAGAGTTTTCTACTGAAAGGCTTCACACCCAATCAGCCTATAAATTATATATACATATATATCAGGATTGTGCTTTGTGAGTATTGATAACAGTAAAACAAGTTGCTTTCTAATTTCAAAATTCAATTATAGAAGTTTCGCACTTTACAGAACTAAGCCCAGTAGAAATGTCTTCAATAATAATATATATATGTATATATAAACATGTGGGTATGTGTGGCTGTGTGAACCTGCGGTGCATGAGGTTAAATGAGTTTATTATGTAATTAATTTAAATTGAGGCTCATTAATAATTATTTGCTATTATATATATATATATGAATTTATATACATACACATACTTAACAAGCGTGCATATTTCATTTCACACACACCGCAAAGCATTTGACCACCAATTTCGAGTTTAATCAGATTTCTGGCATTATTTTATGGATTTTAGTTTCGTGTTATTTCCTCAATTTAATATTGATTGCTGTGGTTAACCAAAAACTATAATTTCTTGGAAATTGCCCACTAGCGGCAACAACAATCAACTCATCTACAAACAACAAACAACAATACGTACAACCACAACATTACCAACAACATCAGTTATAAGCAAACATGAAGGTAAAAAAGGAGGCAAACATCAGTAAGCCCCGTCAACAACAGAGGACACGCAATGGCTTTGAGAATTTATTATTGTTACCCCGTTTTGCACGAAACGAAATTGTCGGAGGCTTTCGCTAAAACAAAAATATAAAAACATTATAGCAACGGCAAAAAACTAAATGGGATCGTTTAGCGTTCTGTGCACTACACATTTATAGTGAGATTTGCTGTTGTGTACGTTTTCGTATATTTATTTTGCAACAGGTAATTTTGATCTTTCCATTTCAGCGCCCAGCAAACGTAAAAACTAAATATTTAGCGTTTTTTGGAATATTAGTGAAACGCTCTTAGCCCAAGGCTTCGGAAAAACATTTCAATGAGTAGATTTTATTTTTTTCGGGTCAAAACTCTTCGATATTTAGAATTATAAATATTTATTTATTAAATCAACAGCTATCTCTATGAATCATCATGTTTTACAATTTTTCAAACAATTTTCTAATTAATACGGCAAAACAGCTGATGGTAGTTTTGGCCACAGCCCTTTCATAAGCGTTATTTGGCTGAAAATTTCTGCTTCGAAGGCATTTTAGAAAAATTTTGGTGTAAAATTCCATTGATTTATTTGGTTAGTTGTAAAAATGATTGCTCGCTCACATATGTTATTGCAATATTCGATACAATTTCATAGAAAATTAAAAAAAAAAATTATGTTTTTAATATAACAATTTAAAAATGTATACAGATTTTGGATAGTACGAACCACAGCTAATGTGAAATTTAGAGAAATTTGATTTTTTTGTCATACTTTGAAAGTTTATACCTTTAAAAATAGCATACTAAAATTTTAAATCGATATATCAACTAGTTTTTGGGTTGGAGCACAGTTACAGTTACATAAGATTTATACCAATTGTATTTTTAGATTCTTAATTAATTTTGCTTGATTTTGCCAGTCTAATCGATTTATACCAGTTTTTATTTAGACCAGATTTTTCAATTATACCAATTTTTTTATTTGGTTCTCAATAACCCTAATTTGTGAAAACGAATCACTTTTTCTTTTATTATACTAGTACATCGTCACCTGAAATGCAAAATAACGTATCATCGAAAAATTCGAAATTGAGTGTCTTATTGATTACGATTCACTACTTCAAACTGCATACATAATATTACATACATATGCCCAACATTTTCAGGTTCTGCTCCCAAATATAAACCAGTTTTAAACAATATTAACGTTTTTTTCACTCATGTTTCATTTTATTTCGTGTTTCATTCATGCCACTGTAAATTTCCGAAAATGTTGTTAATATTTTGCATTTCAGGTGACGATATGTAGGTTATACAAGTTTATTTAAGTTATAGTAGTCTACTACTTTTTCACCAGCTATTTCTTATATTCTCTGAATTCTATGTTTATTTATACCAGTTTTTTTTCATATTCTCAATTACCCTAATTTGACAATTCGAAAGAATGAATGAATGAATGGTGATGAGGAATGCACTGCGACCTTTGGTATATTGTGCCCTCTCCTTATTCACATTGACTCGCCTAGACCCAGCCCATTAATGAAGTCAATCAACAGATGCTCCGGGGTTTCAGGCTCCCTGTCGCAGAAGCGGCAGTTGGCGCAAGCTGATAGGCCCATGCTGTGCAGATGCCTATTTAGCTTGCAGTGACTAGCAGCCTGAGTTTGTTCCTGGGGAGGTTTATTACAATTCTGAACCTTTTCAAGTTATATCCTCCCATTATATTATATGTCTCATACTATGAGCCAATGCTCCTCCCTGCCTACTCTTTCCTCTTTACCCTTAAAGGGTTCGGGTCCTACCATTTTGGTGGAGGCTGTGGAGCGGGCGATCTATTCCTTTACAAAATAAAAACACTTCTTTTTTGAGTATAACAATCTATTTGAGCTATGTCAGTCTGTTTAGGTTATGCTAGTCTATTTCATTTATACCAATTTTGGTTTTAGATTCTTTACTTTCTAATTTTGTCAAAACGAAGGCAGGTTTTATTTCATAGTACCAAAATATTTTCTATTCCTTTACAAAATAAAAACACTTCTTTTTTGAGTATAACAATCTATTTGAGYTATGTCAGTCTGTTTAGGTTATGCTAGTCTATTTCATTTATACCAATTTTGGTTTTAGATTCTTTACTTTCTAATTTTGTCAAAACGAAGGCAGGTTTTATTTCATAGTACCAAAATATTTTGCTTATACCAGCCTATTTCAGTTATACCAGTTTAAATTTTATGTATCAGTTTTATTTATACGAGTTATTAGTCAATTGTGCAAAATTTTAAGAAGTAAAATCAACTTCGGCTTATGTTATACCAGTTTAAATTATTTAGACCAGTTTCGTTTGTACCAGTTTTTTGGTCAATTACTTTAAATTTTAAATGAAATGAAGTTATTGGCTCTTATTTACCACATGTGTACATTTTAAAGTATATAAAATATATAAGAACTACACTACACTACACACTGAAAACAGACCTAATAAAAAAGTTAAACAAAATACCCATTTCATCCATAAACTCGCTACTTTGCAACACTAATATTAATAGCCGCCAGTTTTAGCCGAGCTTCTCTGCATAAGCTTGATGGTCATAATTAAATTCAGCGATGCAAATGTATTTTCCCTTTTGTTTTTGTTTTTGTATTACTTTTTGCTTTCGCCACTACATTCATTTATTTTTGTTAATTGCATTTACTTGTTATTTATTTTGTGCGTGTATATGAGAATATTTCTTGTATTTTCGTCTGTTATATGCAGCCAGCGCCCACCCACTGCCAACACCAGACGTCGTCACCAAAAACAACAACAATAACAACATAAACAAAAATATAAGCAAGAATATTTTATTAATTCCCCAAAGTGAAGTCGGAGCGACCAGGAAAATGTAGCGAAAATAGGCGCCGTCTACCGAACGTCATATAGGTGAGGTGCGGGCTGGAGCGGTGTGCTTGGTTCGGTAGCAGCGCATATTTGCGGCGCAGTGGTAAGCGTCCGCTTGCCAGCAATTTTCTTTAATTTTACTTATAAAATTCTTATGAAATTCGTGTTTTGTTGTTAATGACGTGATTTCAGCGCAAAGCAAACACACAGGCGGGGCTAGGTGGGTTACAGCAAACACAACACACCGTTAAGTAATATTAAGACTCATACTCTGCCGCACAATGTGGCAATTAAAGTCATAGTGGTAAGAAAATGAAGGGGCACACCGGAAGTCAAGCATTGCTTGTAGACCGGATGTGCTTTAGTGTGTATGCGTGATTGTGTATACACCATTATACATATATATATATATGCAAATATGTTTATAAATAAATGGACCGAGAAGCAGTATACTTTCACTAACGCCCTTCAAGCCCTCCACTTCTTAGTTCTTAGTTGTTGCTATGTATTTTTGCAAAAGTGTTATTAAGGAAATATTTTGAGGCGTTGAAGTGTTGACAGCAGCAGTGCGTTTGAATGAAGGGCCACAAGTGCTAAAAAGCATGAAGCAGCGCAGGCCAAGAGCAAAAAAAAAAATGAAGGCAACCGAAAGTGGGCGCATAGCAAACGGCAAACGGCAAACGAAGTAAAGTAGTTATGCAAGTGTCGAATGTGGCAGAAAAACGCAACACTTTCAACGATAATTAAAGCCTTGGCCAGCGTGACAGCGTGATGTATGCTGTGGATGGCGGACCGTGAATTCGGCAAGTCATGAAAGTCATCAAAGTTTGGGTTATTAAATTGCCTTGCAGGCTGCAAGCTCACCTCGGCCTTAATAGACCGAAAAAAATTTTTCTAATTACAAGCAATGTTTTGTAATTGAAATTTAAGCAAACCGCAAATATCTGTGGATATCTGTAGTTATGTATATATGTATGTGTATGTAAATGTTGTTATTTCGTTGTATAACAATTTTGTGGCATTTGGTAAGCCAGCACGCTTGGGTGCATTAAAATATACTATGCTTTGATGGGTATTTTTTAGATTTGAAATTCTAATGAGCCGAAAATATGCTAAGCGCACAGGCCTGGTGCTCGTTAGTGTTCACGAACAAAAGGAAGATTTTTTTTAAAAAATATTACAACATCATGACGCTTTATTAAAAACGAAAATTTTCATATTTCTTTTAGTGCGAGTCAGCAACAAAGGTCAATATATTGGGTAGTCGAAAAAGATTTTTCGTATTTTGTCATTATATGTTGTTGCAGTCGTATATCTCTCTGCTGCGCCGGCCTGGTCGACTGTCAACAACTCATAAGATTGAAGCAAACAATCGAGAAAACAACAAACCATCAGAACAACGCTAGACCACACACATCTTTGATGACTCGACAAACACGTCATTACTAATATTTATTCAATTTGCTTCACCAAAAAAAATAATTAATAATGACACGATAACTATGGCATACTTAACAAATTTATTTCGTGAGAATTTCAATTTTACTTTATAAGACTTTATTTTGTGATTCAGAAATAAAACGAACATTAATTAGTTTAATTATTTTTCGCCAAACAAATCACAACGTTGACTACTTAAAATCTGCGCTTACTCATAAATGAAATGAAATTAAATTTTTTCCAGCAAAAATATATATGCTATTATAAAATGTATGTGCCGCACGCAATCATTTAATTTACAATGATTTTCTTTCCCAATTAACATTCCAGCTGCAGTAAAAATGAGAAAATTTCTTTTTATTTGCATGCCGATGAATACACAAAAATTTATTGCCACCTGCAATTAAAATGATTTTCATTATGCACGAGCAATTATAAAATACAAGCGCACATGCACACATACATATGCACATAAATATACATGTAGACACTGAGCTGTTGAAATGAAATTCACGCACTCATTTCGGCAGTCACGTAGCTGCCATTCTGTGCACCCCTCCCACCGCCCCGACCCCGGTTTAATGCATCTATTGCCTTTCAGTCATAAATAAAATGGCATTAACTCTCAAATAATCCTGTTGGTCGCATAAAAAAGACAAATTATGCCTTAATTCAGCAGCTAGTCGAAATTTCGAAATTGCGTAGCATACTTTTAGGTCATTAGAAAGGCAAATAGCAAGGAAATGAAGTTAATTTTATTTAGCACACCTGTGCGTTGAGTGCATGGGATTATTTGGCTTTGCTTTCGGCTATATTTTAATTTTTTTTTTTTTTTTTTTTTTTTTTTTTTTTTTTTTTTTTTTTTTTTTTTTTTTTTTTTTTTTTTTTTTTTTTGTAATATTTCACTGACCTCTACGCAGCTGCAGCCATACAAAGTGGCTCTCAATTTAATTTAGAATACTTTGAAGGAGCATTGTTTGTGAGCTTAGATTTGAAGGGAGGCGTGATACATGGCAAGAAAAATTCACTTTCTTTGGATACTTAGAGCAATATTTAGGCGTAGAAAGGGGTACAAGAAGTTTTCGCACATTTTTTTTTTTTTTTTTTGTTTGAGATTGTTTACAACTAAGCCTAGCTGGACTCAAAAACTTATAGAAGAAGCTAATTTATTCGGGAATCCGTAATATAAAGTATATAAGGAAATCGCTGAAGATCCTAAGGATTGTTCGAAAAGCAAGAAACGAAATTACTCACAAGTCGGTGCTATCTTATGCCTTCTAGTCCTGAATCTAAGGAGCTCGAAAGAGCACGATTATACGGCTTCGAGATATTTCTGGCTCAGAATGCAACTTAAAATTCTATTGAACAGTTATAGGAATTCTAATTGAACACTATCCAATAGACACCCATACGGTTAGGCTAAAACTCTGGTTGGACACATACCGACAAAGTTGTAAGGAGGAAGGAGCAAGGAGAAGAAGAGCAGATGATTGCTTCTTCAAAGTTCATCGTGCTTTAAACATTCGAAGAAATACTACCGAAGTATGCTTTTGGTGGGGCAGGAAAGCTGGATCTTTCGATACACATTTATCCAGGATCCAAGGTCTTTCTTTAGGCCATTGAATAGATAGTTCCACAGGCGAACCAGGACAGCGGGATCTTTTGATACTCACTTAGGAGTTCTAAGCTGACAAAGCTGGTTACTCCGTGATCTTTGTCGCATAAATGTAATTTTGTTGTTGGGATGATTTTCCAGTACGATTAAGTATACAATCGGCTACGGCTACTGAATTCCAAACAGCTCATATTGAGACCATGTGAGATCTTGTGGAGACGTACTTTTTTTTTTGTTAGTCACGATAATATTTTTATCAAATGGAACGTCGTGCTTGTTGTTGGAGCAAAAATACTTGCTGAGCAATCCTGTTAAGCTACAGTTCATTTCTTTTAATGGAGTGATATGTAGAAGATCACGCGTGTAAGAAATGAACGGCATTCACTTTGGAGTGACCAAAAATTATTCTTTTACATATGACTCAAGTAGCTCAAGAATTCCGGTCTTAGACCAAGTATCCTCTGGTAGTCAAAGGTTAGTCAGGGCGAGCTGAAGTAAGAAAGCGAACCATCCCTCCAATGGATTGTAAGCTGGTTTTGAGAGCCGCCATGCAAAAACGCCCCCAATGAAAAGAAGAAAGCAGCCTTGGTTGAGAAAAGGCATGTACCTGAAATGTCCGGTCCCTTAATTTGAAAGGTGTCGCTGCCCAGCTGGTTGATGTCTTCGTTAGAATTATTTACGACGGTAAAGAACATGAAGTCTTTTAAACTTACAATCTTCTACATTCCATTCATATTTCTTAAATTTTAACACTCGCTTCAACTTAGTACATTCCACTCCACTGCTGACAGGGTTGCATGAAGGTAACATAAGTTTTGCTTTTCTCCACTTCTCCACTTGCATACACAAATTTCGGACATTCTTGAAACTTTCTTCCGGTTTCCTCTAAGTTACATATTTCAGTTATTCAACAACCTTTTCCGGCAGTGTATGCACACACAATGCGCACAATTTGTTACGTTTATTGAAATAAAGTGCAAAAAATGTTAATTTTCAAATATCTAGGCTAGCACAAAGCACTGCAAGCCGTTTCCTGCCTGTGCCTCACCGGGTTTAAATGAATTTGTAGAAGATAAATAAAAAAGTATGTATGTATTAAGATATTTTTTCGACGTCTCACTCCACAGATTTATGCGTAACGCGCACACAGCGGCGCATGAAATGGAGGAAACAAAGTGATAGCTGTAAAGCTGTTGAATAGTGCGCACGCATTCATTTGGCAGCACGCACATTCGTCACTTCCGTTATGCCGCGACGGCCATTTGTCCTCGGTCTCACTGCCGACGTTGCTTCAGCCACAATTTCCGCCCTACAAAAATATGCTAAATACACATTTCAGTTTCAATTTGAGTTCGCATTTCGTTTATTTATTCTTTCCACTTTATTCACAAATTTCACAAGCTTAGCCCCACGCCACCGACAAGCTGTTGGCTAAGTGCGCGCAACAGTTTCACCTGTCGCCAACGCCATATCGAAGTTTGCCTTGACTCTGTCGTACATTTTCTTTCACGCTTACGCTCATCCCAGGCGCCGCGTCGATACTAACGCTACTGCTATAATCTCATAATAACAAATTCCTTCCGTACAATTTCAAAAACTCGGCAGCCCGTAAGTGAAGAATGCTCATTTCGCATTGCACCGTCGGCATGCTGTGTCGCCCCGCGAGTGTACAAGCGCACAGACCTCACCTACGGCCTCGCACTGTGCCGCACGCGTCAGCAGCTTGAGGCGTCAACGAGCTGCGTTTGGCTGTAAACAACCGACGCCATAGTGGATTATAAACTTCACATGGCTGGCGGGGTGGGGTGTAGGTTAAAAGGCGCTGAAAGCAGATAGGCCAGCGAAGCCAGCTAATGTTGCACTGTTACAATAATAATAATAACAACAAAGAGAGTAAAAAATGTGAATTTCAAAAATAGAAGAAGGCAAAAGGCGCTCATTTAAAAGGTGAAGCCGCAGCACAGACTTATACATACACACATGCGATCATGGTATGCTTTGCTGCTTCAAAAGCTGGGCCGGGGCGTATGAGTAACCTCGGTGCGTGTGCGTATGCCAACACAACGTTCAGTGTAGCTGTTGAAGCATGTGTGTGAGTAAGTAGTAGAAAATACAGTAGATATCCACGTGTCCGTAGTTGCTTTACGCATGCATGTATGCATGAGCTCTTCGGTATGGGTGAGCAATTGGAGCGTACAGTGAAGCAAAATGATGGTGGAAGAAGACGCTTAACAAAATATTAGCGTTAATTTGAAAAAAAAGAAAGCGTTAACTTCGATTACACCGAAGCTAGAATACGCTTCACAAGTAAAAAAAAAAATTATTACATAAAATATTGATTTTGTTCGTATAGCTGCTATATGTCATAGTTGTTCGACCTCAATAATTTGCTAGCATATCATTGCAATGACTTGGATGATGATCAGTGCCGAATTTCATTGTGATACTTTATCAATTAAAAAAGATTTCCATATAAAAAGCTGATTCCGATAGTACAGTTTTTATGGCAGCTGTAAGCTATAGTGGTCCGATAACGACGGTACCGACAATTAAGCAACTTCTTTAGGGAGAAAAGACGTGGGTAAAATTTCAGATCGATATCTCAAAACTGAGGGACTAGTTCGCATATAATAAAATGAAGTGGAATTTGAGTCGAAAAATAGAAATAAAAAATAAATATAATAATTAGAATAACATTTCTTAAGTTAAGTTATTTAATTAACAAATTTGTTTGTGTACCACATACACTAAAATGTCTTTCAAACTGCCTAAAAAATTCAATTTTCCCACATTTTGTCCCACTGTCCCCCCTCTCCAACTAATTGAAGTGAGTGTATGCTTGAGTCCGCTTTTTCAATTTATGTTCACAGCTTTAACGTTAAGCGAAACACATCCGTATCCATCGTGTTTACCCAGAGTGCCGGCAATTCAAGCACAAGGCATACATGGCCCAGCGCAACGCGCATTCCCCGAACCAGTCATTTGGTAGTACACCTTCACGCAACCTTTCGCACCGCTCTCATGGAAGTAAATTAAATTTTTATTTTTATTACGAAAATATTTTATTTAACCTTACGAGAAGCAAGCAATGAACACCATTTATAAGTGCATACACATACATACATGCATATGAATATACATATGCGCATGTGGTATGGGTCGCATCAATATAGGCTACGTGCCTACTTTGCCACGCAGTGTGCCGTACCTGTGCGTCGCATTGATCTTCGTTCGTGTGAGTACTTGCTACCGGGAGACCAGTGCTATCACTCCAACGCTGCTTGGCTAGTGGATGCGCGGAAGCGTAAGTGGCCATCACGACCGCCATAACCACCGCGACCAACAACAGTTATCCAACCGTTATCCAACAACTGCGACAGCAAGCGCAACAGTCAGTAAGAATGTGTGGCATGGGGCATGGCGCACATCTTTTGACTTGCGTCTCGAATCCACTTTTCCGCGCATATAACATTGTCGTCGTCGAGTGCGTTGTTCGGTATAAATTGCATTTTCCCTTTCCTTTCCAGTAGTGCCCAACGCTCGTTCCATCGAGTACTCGTCTATTTGCGTGCGCACTCAAATAAGCTCATCAGTGATGGCGTATGTTCATTCCGAAATGAGTCTTTTTACATGCTCGCATTTTTATAGTGAGTGTTTCTGTTAGGGAATTTCATTTCTTAAAGCCATTTTTCAAAGTTGCGCTCCGAATTGAACTGAACAGTTCAAAAGTAAGAAAATTCTTACAAAAAGTTGGAGGATTCCTCAAATGATGAATGTATATTTGCTTACTATAACCAACACCTACCGTCCATCTAAGGATCTGGCTAGAATTCACCATCGGTATTTCTCTCTTGAGCTCTCGCCGATTCGCACTCGTTCTTCTTGTTTCTACTCCGCATTCCTAATGGTCTCAGCATCTCTTTCTCCCTCCTGCTATACCTGGTAACCAAAAACACTTAGGCCGTTCTCCCATATTCCCATTTTCCGTTGACATACCGTCTGTCTAAGGATCTCTTCCACTATCAGTGACCACCATCCATCTTCGGTATTTCTCTCTAGAGCTCTCCTCGGTATTTCCCTCTAAAGCTCCCGTTCGCTCTTATCTCTACTTCGCATTTTCCATACACTTACTCGTTCACCCAAAGTTTCACCGGTGCTCCCCGACTCACATACACTTGCCTAATGCTTTCACCAGTCCGACAAATCGTCGAAAATATTTTCATAATAATAGGATCTTATCAAAAGACAAAAATAATTCAACGTAAGCACCCTGTAAATATAAATACTACATACGCGCCCAAATGTATGCTTCACCGCCACATCGCTTAAATTTATATTTCGCCGACGATTTCACTATTTATTATACGTTTACCCGACAGTGTAATTTTGCGAGCAGCGCCAATGAGCTTGTACGTAATTTCTTAAAATGCTTATGGGGCGCTCTCTAATCTCATAAACCGCTTGAAAATAATATTAGGCCAATTGAAATTATGAATTACCCGCCACAACTTAGAAATGAAGCATTTGCGTTTTGTATTGTGCGCTCCCTTCCCCTCAAATTGTTGGGGTTGCGCTTTCTTATTGTTTAGCTTATGCTAACTTTTTAATAGCCCATAGGGAGTTATAAATTCAAATATAAATTAAATTCCCAAACAGAAAAATAAAAGTGAAAATAACAAAAGTAACATATTTATTTGGCAATGTTTGTATGTATGTGTGTCTGTGCGCTTTGTAATAACTATTTAGATAACACTTGCACGTCGTAAATCTCATTTTACGAGTAGAGATAGTGTAATTAGATCAAGCGCACGCTTTAGCTTTGGCCAAGCGACCTTTTGCTGTGTGTGATATAATGTTTGAAATATTATATTTTAATTTCTATGGCATATATGAGCATTTAAATGAAAGCTTATAAATTGTTGTTGCTGAAAAGTGAAATGAAAATAGCTGTAAATTGTATCAGCCTTCATGCGTGTGTGTGTGGAAATCATAATTTGTGGCTTAACATAACTGTAATTAGTTGGAGTTTATTACATTTTGATAGCAACGCTTGCGGCTCTCTTAAATACATGTCTATTTGAAGGCGTTAAGCATTAAAATTTTCCTCTGTTGGTAATTAAGCAGTGCGTTGGGCAAGAGTTGCCAAATGCTTGATTTATACACACTTTATACAAAATGTTTCACCAAGGATATACAGCCTTCCTGCCAAGTAGTATTAATCATTGTTAAGTGAAAGAAATATATTCACAATAGGCCCTGGCAGTTGGTGCTCTATTTCTGTCAATATTTTGCTTTGTAAATAGTAAAGGTCTGAAATACCTTTTTCCTGTCAAGGGTTAATAATACGCTTTAGACGAGAATGTAGAAGAGGTTTAGGAGGGGAGGAGAATAGGTAATCTATACCTACGGGACCAAAATGGATAGCGGGTTTGGAACAGGAGTATACTCCTATGATCTTCATATCATATTCCCAGCGGGAGTACTAGGCATATAGAAGGCTTGTGTAGTTATATTTAACTACGGAAGATACAGAAGGCGCCCGTTCAGATATCCAGATGACACTACTAACCCTGCCGTCCCCAAAAGATCAACTCGAGTGTAGTAAACGAGCGAGGAAGGCTTTAAGCTCACTAACAGGAGCACTCGACTCAGTTATCAGTGAGGTTCCCAGTCGTAGGAACATTTTCGGCAACCAAAAAGGAGATGAGCTGGATACTTCAGGAGCCTCTCTAGACGAATCCCAGGCAGTGACAATACCGTGTCCGCTAAGAATGATCAAGAGGGAGCTCAATACGCAATTTGAAATATAATGGTGCGAGGATAGCGTGTAGTATATACAGACTTACAGCTAGCATAATGACTTTCATAAAATAGGATCTACAAATTTGCCGTTAAACTAAGAAGTTGCCAGAAACCCTATTTTATTTAGTTTTATTCATGGAAATAGTGGATACTTCGATATACTCTCAAATAATCGCAGAAAAGCGAGACGAATAGCGCATACGATCAAAAAGAGATTTAGCTAAACTGTAATATGGTATAATTTTTGAGAGGGAAAATTCGAGAGGAAAGCTTGAAAATTTTAGATTTTGCAAACATGTTTATTGATCTCAATGAATATTAAATATCACTAAGACCAAGTTGCCTACGAAATACAAGAAACCATATTTCAATTGTTTCATATTTCATAGTCACAATCACTTGAAGATATGACCAATATATAACCAATATGTAACCAATATATAACCATTTTATAACCAAACCTCATATTTTGTTTCAACATGACTGGTTTCTGTTATGTGGACTTTCTTTCGCCTGTAAAATTATGAAAAGGGATATTACGCTATTTTGCATTTTAGATGGCGATTATTCTTCTATTTATACTATACCAGTAAATTTCTTATTGAAAATATACTAATAAAGGGTCCTAAAACTACTTGAGCTCGTTTCTAAAAATCTTTAAATTGAAATAACTTTTTGCATATAAAATTAGTTTAAATGCGGACTAATATGAAGTGTATACAAAACTGAATATGAATTATTTTTGTCTCAAAGTCAAGCCTTAAAGCAACCCTCGTAATACAGTTTAAGACTAGCAGTTAGTAAATTAATTACTTTTCAATGGCGAGTGGTTATTTTTCCCCCTTCTTGCTTCATTTTTTTTTTTCTAACTAGTCACATTACTTAATTTACGGAAGTCCTACGAAACAATTACCAAAATTCAACATCAAAGGCAAGCAGGAGTATTAAGCTCCGGGGGGAGAGAGAGACAGAGAAAATGGAATTACAGACGAAACTTGAAGCCGAAGCGAGCCAGACAAGCAAGCTAATGAGTGCATAAGCATATTTTTTTATTTAATTTATTTATTTTTTCTTTTATTCATTTAATTATTTGTGTTTTTGTGCTTATTCCTATCTATTTTTTCTTTTTGTTTTTTGCTTAAGCTTATATTTCTTTATATTGAGTTATAGACCACCAGTGAAAGAAAACTGCAGCAGACATTAATTTGGTAGTCACTAAGTCTGATAAAAATAGCCAAACGTAGACTACACTAAATGAGTTAAGATACTTAGAAAATAACACTGCACGATATGTGAAGTAAGCAGTGACGTGAAGGCGGTTGCTTGGTTAGATAAAAGAAATAGCGACTAATCCGCTTGCCAGCATTGGAAGCGGCTGAGGTGCGCGGTTGACTAGGCGGAGGCATACAAATTACGGCAAATCTAAAGTAGAGAATGCCTGCAGACAGCACGAAGGCGACAATTGTAGGCAGTCAGACGCTATTAAAAGCACGAATCACAACAAATACGAAAAAAAATCTGCCAGCAAATTGTGGATTTCCCTGGGTAAAAGAAAATCATTTAAGGGCAAACACCGCAATGTGCCATTGTCTTCCGGCTAAGTGTGTGTCTATGCAGTTTGAAGTGGTTTTTCGCTGCTAAATATGTGTACTTGCGTTTGTTTGTTTGTGTGTTGTTGTTGCCAAAGCTCGCAGTTAAGCCGCATTGGGCGCATGCATAAATTCTATTTAACCTACTTACTACTTACCTTGTGACAAGCGAGCAATTGCCGCTCACCAAATCGAAGGCGCGTCTGTCTATAAATGTATTTGTGCGCATATGTGCGTGTGTGTGTGCTTGTCGTTATCCTGCGCTGCGAAGACACAGGCACCTTTGCTGTAAGCGCCTATGCGACTGCCACTCGTCTGTGATGTCTTAATCCTCGTGAAATGACAGGCGTGGATTTTGCTGCTACGAATGGGATTAAGCACAGAATGTCGTTTGTTTTTATGCGTTTAATTTAATTTTATGTTTTGTTTGATTTCGATTTTCCACCCACTTTCTATGTAATTTCGTATTTTTCATCACTTTTATTTTTATTTATTTATTTTATTTTATTATTTTCTTTTATTATTTGCAACCGCTTGCTACGCGCACTCATAGATTCGTGTATTTATATACCGTTATATATTGTATTTTTTTTCGTTTATTATTTTTCACTTTGCATTCACACTTTATTCTCGCACTTTATTTTAGATTAAAAGTGATTGTTTTAACATTTAAAATTCATTTGATGTACGTTCAACGATTTTCCAGCCACACGCAGAGCAGTGTATGGTGGCGCACGGCGCTGGCGCATAGCCGTCTACAGCAGCTTACAATGATTTAAGCCCCGTTAATGCGCTGCAAAAATAACAACCGGAAAGGAGTGTGTGTGAGAGAGAGAGAACGCAAAAAATAATGGTTTAAATAGTTTATATATAAAAGCAAAATAAAGTGTTAATATCGCCATCATACTTCTACGTATTCATATGTATATACATACGTGTATGTTAGGGTGAGCTAAAACGAGATAATAGCGTATTTACAGTTTAAAATAAATTTGGAAAATTGAACACACAAAAAATTTACTTTGTTTGCAATATCCTTCACAAATACAAACATTTCCTTATTAGCACAGAATTGCTCTGGTACAGTTGGTATGGCAGCTATGTGCTTTTATAGTCCGATCGGAACAATTTCTTCGGAGATTATATTGTAGCCTTAGGTAATGTTACGCGACGAATTCTGTAAAGTTATCTCATGAAGTAAATAAGTTTTCCATACAACTACTTCACCGCAAACGCTCAGTTTGTATGGCAGCTACATATATGCTAAAGTGATCCGATATCGGCCATTCCGACAAATGAGCAGCTTTTTGGAAAGAAAAAACCGTACGCAAAAATTCATATCGATATCTCGAAAACTAAGGAACTATTTCGTACACAATCATATAAACGGACGGACCTGGCAGACAGAGAGACATGGCTGAATCGACTCAGCTTGTCATCCTGATCAGTTATATATATACATTATAGATTCTTTGACTTTTCCTTTTGTGTGTTACAAACATCAACATAATACCTAAATTTTATTATTTTCCTGATTTCTTTTCTAATTCGACCAGCCTCATAAACCTAATTTCATAAAATCGTTTATACGCCCATTAATTATTACATCTAATCCACGTTTAGCCTCCCAAGTGGATTTCGCAAAAGTGCCGTTCATTAACCCTCTTTAAATAATTTACTCCTAAAAAATAAAAATGTTTTTCAACAACCCTCACATTTGCTACCAACAATTCAATGCTACCCACGCTGCAATGCACAAGTAACCGAGACCATATAAATACAAGTGCAAGCAGTCGGCTACATTTACAACAACCAGTCGTACTTGTATTAAATTACCGTTCGCTTTTTGCTGCCCTTCCATCATTTTATTACATTTAATGCTTTAATTTACACAATGTCACTGCCTTTAGCAGATTTCTGCTTATCCCGAATTTGTTGTGAATTGCATTTTTTGTTATAGTTGTTGCTAGTTTAGCATTTTACGCGCACACATACATATTTCTCATCACAATTGATGTGCAATTGAAACTTCTAAAAACGAGTTGAAATAATACTACAACAACATGTGCAACTGTTGAAAGGCAGGTGAATGGCATATGCAAAAACAATAACAAGTGATATTATGTGAAGAGAGTACACGAAAAATAATTTTAATTAGTTTTAATTATATAAGGGGCTGGAACTTGGTTGGCGGCTTTTTACACATCCAACTTATAGTTCGTACTAAGCACCAAGTGAATACTACCTGTTCCTGTCATTCATTGTGGAGCCCAAGTTATACGGCTGAAGACTAGGCATTCGCATAAATAAAGTTCCAGCTTCCATCAACCTCCGGGTAAGCTCTGCATTCCATCAATTTTCCCTCTTTTTGAAGATGGAATCTTAAGTGTAGGTGCCCGTGATGACCACTGTAATGTTACTAAGCCCCTTGGAAAATTTGTGCATATTCCCTTAGAATCCACTGCTTCAAACAACCCTAGAAGAAACTGAATGGCCTGAGACAGCTTAGAGGAATTTTGCTTCCAGCTGCCGATTAACGGCCAGCTCATCTCTCTTTTCGTTCCCTTCTATATCCAAATGACTGAGTACCCAGATGATGTTAACAGAGTTACCTATTGAGAACCTAGTCAAAGTCTGCTTGCATAAACTTGCGCAATGAGATTTACTATTGGCGCTACGGATGGCCTTAGTTGACGCTGGGCTATCCACCTGAAGATTTATGGACTTGCTGGTTAGAGGAGAGGCTTTACTAGCCCACAATTTTGGCAGGAAATACTGAATTGTAGACATTTAATTTGCGACTACTTTCTGTATATGGATTGCAACAGAAGGTGTGAGTCCTGTTCCTATTTTACCCTCTGATTCGTCGGTGAATATATAGATTACTTTGTTGGAAGTGTAGATCAGAGAAAGATATTGGTACATTCTCCTCTATCACTTGTATATTTTGGGTAGCTGTGAGGGATAACCATCAGAGTCTTAGTTGCGACCATAAATCCCAGCAAGCAAACCCCCTGCACAAACAAGAGTAGTTTCTAGATTGATCGGAAGAAAAATGTATAGCTCTCAAATTTATATTCTCAAAGCAAAAACGAAAAAAGTTCACAGATTGATATCTAACAAGATTTTTTCTTTCTTTTCGGGAAGTACACATATTTGAGCTCTAATTGGGGATCCTTGGTTCCTTGAGTATAAACTATCGTCATAGAAAAATATGCCTTTCTACTGAAAAGAAAATGTATCGAAGGTTAAGGAATTTCTTATTGATCGGAATGTAAAAAAGTCATTATCTGACACACACACAGATGGTGATAAAGGGATCATTCGGTAACTGTGGTGCCTTGCCAACATTCATAGGCTTGATATGAGTTAGATAATGTTGCCTTAATACTAAGGGAACTATTTTACTTCAGTCATGAAAAATATTTAAGGAAAGTTCTATAACCTGCAGGACGACTCATAAGTTCTAGGCAAAGAGAGAGAGAGAGAGAGTTAGTTCAATACAAAATATTTATATTTTATACCACAACGTCCCTTGCCACACAAATTTTTTATCAGTGTACGAAGCAAACTGAGCTAGCGCATTGTGGTAAATATTTCATTTTCTATATATGTATGTAATAAATAAGTGCACATATATATATTTATGTATATAAGCATAACGATATATTGTATGAAATGAATGAGCAAAGTTTCAATTACAAAGCCTTGTAAATTTTTGTAGTGCCACCAGAGGAGTAAGCCAACTAAGCGAACAATCAACGCAAAAAGCCAAGCAGCAGCCAAACAGTTAATCACACAACTATCTGGCTGCATACCGACGCACATACACGCATATATATATTTAAGAGGGGGGAAAAGCAGCGAGCGAATTGGCGCTTGTACGGGAGTGGAGAGTGGAGCGTGAGCGTAAGTCAACACGGCAACACTGTATGACACAAAACGCAATAATTTCAGCAACTACTAATTACAACTGTTGAAGAAGCATCAAATGGCAAGCAGTGCGCGGAGCCACTTGCCAGCACACTCACGCAATCATTCACCAACACACACGCACACACAGACACCAACTCACCGAGTAGCTCGGCAGCTAAACGTCAGCGCACCGACACTTGCCTTGATCGTTTGTAATATGCTTTGTTTACTAAAATGTTGTTCGCATTGTTTTTAGGTTTTGCACTTGTTTTCTGCTGCTGTTGTTGTTGTTACTGCTACTGTTGACGTATTGTCATTTGATATCCTGTTAACGACAAAATGCATTAAATAAGCGAGCAAATGAAAGAGCAACAGCCACATGCAACTCACCACGAACGAAACGGAGTCACAAAAGTAATTGTAGAAGCAGACGAAGTGGAAATGGAAGTTGAAGTGTAAGAAGAAGAAGAAGCAAACAAAGAGGAAACCGTGTTATACTCGGAAATGAGCGATTTTCGGGTGAGACAGCATGAAATTCTTGATAATTACTGCAGCGTGTAACAAAAACAACAACAAGCTAAAGCTTTTGCTACGACTGCACCGAAGGTATAATACCATACACATTTGGATTTCATATACTTTAGAGGGGTATATAAATAGCTTTAATTTGTATGTGTTCGAACAGTTTGTATGGCAGCTATAAGCAAATCTGATCCAATCTGAGCAATATATTTGTGGATTGTAGCATTCTCTTTGACAATAATCTATGCCAAATTTAATGTAAATATCTGCTCAAATAAAAAAGTGCTCCATATAAGGTATTGATTTTGCATTTGACAGTTTGTATGACAGCTATATGCTATAGTAGTCCGATCCGAACAAATTCTTCAGTGATTATATATTTTACCAATAAAATAACCCCTCTCAAGCTTCGTGAAAATATTTTGTAAAATAAAAAAGTTTTCCATACAAGCACTTGATACCTATCGATCATTTGTATGGCAGCTAAATGCTATAGGGGTCCGATATCAACAATTCCGACAAATGATGAACTGCATAAGGAGCAAAGAACGAATGCGAAATTTCACAATGATATCTCAAAAACTAAAGCTTAGCGCATTTATAGAAAGCAGGACGCCTGTTCAGGGTATACAAAGGCATAAGAGAAGTGGCAACGACAGCAGCCGCTTACACAGCCTAACCCGCCACCAATGACAATGCTAATGGCAAGGTAATAGCATGAAAATTGTCAAACAACAGCAACAACAACAACGCAAAAGATAAATATTGTCAAAGCCATTTCACTAGCTGTTGCTAAAAACCAAATTGCCAACTTTCTCAAATTTGTCGCCGCTTTTGTTGTTGCTGCTTGTTGTAGTGTAACTAGGATTGCTCATGTCACTGCGCACTCACCTTACACTGTTTGGTAGAAATATGCTGCTTCGTCTCGTCCACTACCTGCTACCTGCTCTAAATAATTGCTACGGAAGACCCGAGCAACCAAGCGAGGCACACTAAGTAGCTGAAGTTTGAGTAAAGCTCTTTTACAATTGCCAGCTTAGCGCAATGATTTCAACTGTACGTACATACCCATATGTAGTTTTACAATTTAAATGACTTTTGTAGACGTAGTGTCTACTTGTTTTTCGAAACTCATATGTGTTTGTGTGTGTACATTATATTTATCAGTGTATCATTTGCGAAGGCTTAAAATGTGAAAGTAGGCAGAAAGCTTAGTTGCTCTTACAACTAAAGCAGGCAGAACAAGCTTTGAATTCAGAGAATTTCTGATTTTTTTTTTATCAGATCGAAGGTGTACTTGTAGACTGTTTACATCCCAAAAGTTCTTCTAAACTTTTTTGAAAGCTCACCAGGCAGTCACTTTTTATACAGGGATGAAGTTTGGAAGGCTTATGTAATCCTATTTGTTTGAAATTCCCAGTACCGAGTTCCATTTTGTGATCACTACAAATTTTTTAAGGCAATCAATATTAAACCCAATAACTTCGCTTGCTGGGTTTTCATTGGGGTGGTTTTTTTACGTGGCGGGTCCCAAACCCAGCGCACAACCCTATGCAGGGAATGTTTCGCCTTCTCACTTTAGCTCACCTTCGAAC